>NC_089219.1:140333896-140633896 GCF_963924675.1 Phocoena phocoena | reverse complement strand
CCAAGTCTCTCAGGACGATGCCAGAGGGGGAGGAAGTCATGGCAGCAGGTATCAAAGTCCTCAGGGCATGTGGGCTAATAACTAATCCCTAGGAAGCAGAGGTGTTGGGGAGCCTAGAGGGGTATATATAGAATTATGGAGACAGATGCTACATTTGTAGATTCTAATTTTCATATTTTTCCAGGGAAAACTGAGGCTGCTATCAAAAACTTCAGTCCCTACTACAGTCGCCAGTACTCTGTGGCTTTCTGCAATTATGTACGCAGTGAAGTAGAACAGCAAAGAGATTTAACATCACAATTTTTGAAGACCAAGGTAACCCATGGAATTTGGTTTCCATATTTCTCCCACTGAATAATGGTTTATAATTCATAATATTTCTGAAATAAACAATAATTTGAATGACAGTTTAAAAAATCTGTTCTCCAGTCATTTCATGCTCAAAAAACTATTTGCCCGGAAGTTAGAACATATGATTTCTTGTTGATGGTGTAATCCACATAAAAAGAAAACTAACATGATTTCAGTTTTACTATGTTTTTCCCACATTGATGCTTTGACGTCAGAAATCTGACTTGCTGCGGTGAAGTACAGTTAAACAAAAAAGTCATAATTTCAGTGCCTCATACTATGGGTGTTTTTATTTTGGTCATTGATCAAATGTGATTTTATCTTCTAAACCTTATTCTAACTTATTCTCTGTCCTTTGCTCCATTATAATAATTATCCACAACCTAAAAAAATATTTATTGACACTATGTGCCAGGCCCTAGTCTAAGAACTTGAGAACAAGACAAATTCTCTGCTTTCCTGTTAATATTCAAATAGAAGACAGACAATAAACAAATAAACAAATGAACATCAGGTAATAAGAAATGCTACAAAGTAAAATAAAGCAGGAGTCTTATTTCAGAGAAGGTGGTCAGTGAAGCCTTCTGTGGAGATGACATCTGAGCAGAAACTAGAGTGGAATAAGAGAATAGGCTGTGTGAATATCTGTGGGAAGAGTGTTCCAGGCACATGGAACAGAAGTGCAAAGACCTTGCAGCAGTCAGAAGCATAGCAGGAAGGCTAGTGTGCTGAAAGCCATATAAGCAAGGGAGGAGAGCTGAAAAAGGAATGCAGAGTGACAAATAGGGACCAGATCATGTAGGCCCATAGACCACAATAAAGGTTTTTAAGTGTGATGGGAAGTTATCGGAGGGTATTGAATACAGAGTGACTTATAATTTTAAGTGATCTTTCTGGCCTTTCTATAGAGAATAGACTATGGGGAGGGACATGAGAAGAAACTGGAAACTGGCAAGGAAGACACTGTAGCAGTCCAAGAGAAGGATGATGGCCAATTGGACTAGGGTGGTAATGGAAACAGTTGTGAGAAGAGTCCAAGTCAGAGCTGACAGAACTTGTTGATGGGTTGGGTATGAGATAATAGAAGAAGAGAGAAATCAGTGATGACTTGGCTTTTAGCTTGAGCAAATAAGCAGATGGACTTGTGTTTTACTCAGAAGAGTCAGAGGTGGATGGGAATCATTTCACTTTTGGCCACATTATGTTTAAGATACTTATTTCATATACACCCATGGAAATACTGACTAGGTAGTTGAATGCTCTGATTTGGAGCTCAGTGGAGAGGTTGAGGCTAGGGAATAGAAGTTTGGGAGTTCTTAGCTCATAACTGGTATTAAAGTCGTGGGACATAATCAAGGGAAAGTATAAACAGAGAAAAGGAGAGCTTCCGTGACCAAGTCCTGGCCCCTCCAACATTTGGAGATCAGAAAAAGGAGAAAGATTCAGCAAGATGGACTGACAGAAAAATAGCCTGTGGAGTAGGAAAAAAAAAATCAGGAAAGTGCAATGTGCCAGAGTCAAGTAAAGAAGGGGTTTCAAGAAAGAGGGAGTGATAAGTAGGTCAGGTATTGCTGAAAGTTGACCAATAGATGCAGCAGCGTGGCTTTGTAGGGATAACTAATTGTCAGCCCCATAAAACAGTGACTGACAAAATTTTGGGAGTTTGATAAAAATGCAACCTCTGGTCTGTACCCCCAGAGATTCTGATATAGTATCAGTATAGTACAGTATATAGTATATAAGTCTAGGGTGAGGCTGCATTTTTTTGGACAAATATTGTACGACTCCTGTTACATGAATTTCCCAGAGTAGTCAAATTCATATAGACAAAAAGTAGCATAGTAGTAACAAGGGAGAGTGGAGGTGAGGGAAATAGAGAGTTATTATTTAATTGGCACAGAATTTCAGTTTGTGGTGATAAAAAGGTCTGGAGATAGATAGTGGTGATGGTCGCACAACAGTGTGAATATAATTAATGTCACTGAACTGTACACTTAAAAATGGTTAAAACGGTAAACTTTGTGCCATGTGTATTTATTTTACCACAATAAAAAATAGCATAAGGAAAAAAAGAATATAATACTTAGGGATAAACTTAACCATGTAGATGAAAGAATTGTACACTGAAAACAAAATGTTGCTGCAAGAAATTAAACAACACATAAATAAATGGAAAAGCATCCCGTGTTCATGTGTATTTTACCACAATAAAAAATACTCAGTATAATGAAGGACTTAAATCAATAAGATTAAACCGATCAGGATACAGTAATATATGGTATGGTAAAAAGACAACACCAAAATCTCACTGGCTTAAAAACTGTAGTTTGTTTTTCCCTCATATTACATGCCCTACGTGTCCACTGCGTAGATTGCAGAGGGCTGCTCTGCTCCACAGGGTCCTCGCTCAGGGACACAGTTTGACCAAGTCTCCACTGTCTGGATGGTTGGTGAGGCGGCATTTTTAACAAGCGTATCAGTTGATCTAAGTGGCCCAGGTTTGGGCTTCCCTGGTGGTGCAGTGGTTAAGAATCCGCCTGCCAACGCAGGGGACATGGGTTCGAGCCCTGGTCCGGGAAGATCCCACATGCCGCGGAGCAACTAAGCCCTTGCGCCACAACTACTGAGCCTGTGCTCTAGAGCCCGTCAGCCACAACTACAGAAGCCCGCATGCCACAACTACTGACGCCTGTGCACCTAGAGCCTGTGCCCCGCAGTGAGAAGCCTGCACACTGCAACGAAGAGTAGTCCCCGCTTGCCCCCACTGCTCGCCGCAACTAGAGAAAGCCTGTGCGCAGCAATGAAGACCCAATGTAGCCATAAATAAATAAATAAATAAATAAAAATAAAAGAAAAAAAGTGACCCAGGTTTAAGAAATGCTGTACCTAAGAACTATAAAGTTCAGCTTATATATGGTTGCAGTCTCATTTTAAGAGGAGAGTGAGGTCCTCTTTTACGTGTTAATGAGTCCATATAGGAGAGTGCCTCGTTATCTGCCTCAACATTAAGCCTTGGAATTTATAAGGCTATTTATTTCAACCCTTAGCAGATTCTTAAAAAGATTAGCATATCACTCTTCTCTGTATGGTTCATGTAAATTTTGCTTGAAAGGGGAGGCATGAGTTTCTAAAGGAACTATGGTTTTTTTTTTGATGGAAGTATAGTTGGTTCACAATATTGTGTTAAAGGCACTGTAGTGTTTGAATAACATCAATGTAAAGTCAGTGACATGTGAAAGACAGGAGGCCCATTTCTATATTTTGAGATAATACATGAGGTAGGATGGGAATTACCCCTTACACGGTTAGCCCAACAGAAGACCTAACTAGGTATCTAACAGAGACTTCCCTATAGCACAAGTAATAGAAGAGAGAAATCAGTGATGACTTGGCTTTTAGCCGGGGTTATGAACGAGAAATCTCTAGACCTTTAAGTGGAAGAGGTAGAATGAAGGTTTGCTGGCTTGCCTGCTTGTTCTTTAATTAGAGAGTAAACAGAGTCTCCTTGAAGAGCACAAAGGTGGGTTAAGTGTTTTTAGCCTTGGTTCCCAGACCTTTGGATCTGGGGAAACCACTGAACACTGACTCTTGAGGCAGCCCCTGAAGGTTGACAAAGAGGGGAACAGCCTGTTAACTCCCCTGTTTTAATTAACCCTGAGGTATATTCAGGGTGTTGGGATAGATATCCACAACTTACAGTTAACTGCCTCACTCCCTCTCTCCCACAGAGTTTACCAAGGATTTATTAAGTGCCACAGGTATGCAAGGCATAACCTTGCTACTATAATCCCTTCTAGCATATGCTTCTGTTCTTGTAGGATAATGAAGGGAATGCAAATCACAAAAATATCAATAAGACAAATATTTGCGTTTGGTCAGGAGAAGTAGGAAAGGGAAATGTGGAGGGAGGTGCGGGGAAGCAACAATTTCCCCAGGATCTCAGCACAAGATAGTTTCTGAAAATATTCCTTGAAATACTGTGAAAGACTTAGTGGTAGCATGATATGCTATCTTTTGTTGTGACAGTTAATTGCATTCATCTTCTTTAAGCCACCATTGGAGCCTGGAACTGTTTTGTATGAAGCAGAGCTATCACAGTTTGCTGAGGACATAAAGAAATGGAAGGAGAGATATGTTGTGGTTAAAAATGACTTTGCTGTGGAAAGCTATGAGAACAAAGAGGTAAGACATTTCCTTGTTACCACTGATTCTTGCAATTTTCTTAAATGTTGGCTGGGTTGACTGACAAGCCCTCTCCTTTGAGACTGACTTATTCAGTGAGCACTAACAGATTCAGGTATTCATTTCAGTCAACAGATATTTATTATGGGTTATAGTAGGTTCTAGGCATATCACTGTAGATTAGACAGGTGCTTGCAGTCTAGTGGGCAACGTAGACTTTGAACAAGTAATTGCAAGTGAGTGTAAAGATAGAAGGTTATACTGAGTGGCCAGTGCGGGAGCCTTTCCTATGATCACTGGGCCTCGAGGCCTGTCTTAGTCACCTCCCTGATATCTCTCTCTCTCTGCTCTGTGTCTCCATGTCTTCCCACTCTTAAGCCTCCTCTGTGGCAGAGGAATTATTTATTAAGATTGTGACTGGATTTGCATGGGTTCCTAAAAATTCAGAACTTTCCACTTTATTTCACTTCTACGTATGAATTTTTTTCACTAGCTTTTTCCTGGTTATCTCATTTTTTCCCTTGTCTGTAAAATGTGGAGAGATGAGATAGCATATGTACAGTGCCTGAGAGGACCTTAGTTTTTATTGGTTCCCATTTCTTTCCCCATCAAGGGAGGTAATGTGGTGTAAATGAAAGAACATTGGGCAGAGAATTTGGAAAACTAAAGTTGAGGTCAGGCCTCCATTAAACTAGAGTGTGAGGCTGAATGATCCCCCTGACTCCTTCCAGATCTCATACTGTACACATATGCAGTCTACATAGATTCTCAAGCTCCCTTTGAAATGAATAGTTACTATTTATGGGTTAAAGTTAGTAACATATTTAAAACTCTGCACTCTTCACTCTAAGTTCAAAACTAGTCAGGACATCCTCTGCAGATACTCTGAGTAATTACCCCTGATGCTAAACCTTTAGGAAGAGGCTTCAGGCTGACAGACAATATGTCTCCTTCCAATTTTTGATGGAAAATAGAAATAAAATATAATACAAACTTATTATACCACCTACCAGGCAGTACTCGAGTGCTTTCTTGGGTAGTCTTATTCTTTTCAACATTTGTTAAGCCAGTGTCTTCTCTGCTTTATCTATTTTAGGATTTTAGTCAACATTTGATTTGCTCTCTGAAGCAAATGATCAGTACAGTACAAATAATGATAATAATAACAAATCACTTTAGATTTCATACGGCCCGTTATACTGTCCTCTCAGGGAAGCTTGAGAAGAGGCAGTATAGCCTAATGGTTAATATTATGCACTTTGAATCACACCTTTACCAGTTACCAGATATGTGTCCTTGCATAAGTTATAAATCTCCTTGGGCCTCAGTTTTCTCATCTGTAAAATGGTGAGCATGATTCCTTCATCACAATGTTGTTGTGAGGATTAAAGACATGAATGCATTGAACCCCTTAGCATATGGCCAAGTGCTGGCAGAGTCCAATGTAGAGCAGTTGTCAGCATGACAACTAACTAATGTGGAGGAAACACTCATAAAACTCACTCTTGTATTTATTAAGGTTTTTACCACATTCGGCACTAACGGAAGTTTCATTTTAAATCAAATTTTGGTGTTTTTTCTCCCCTTTTCATTTTTTTACGCTTGCTCCCTCAACTTGAAATTTATGGACTATATTGTTTTCTTTACTTTGCTCATCATTTTCAGGTGAACTTGTTCCGATTGTTAAGATATAGTCACTGAGTTTGGTAATAACCAATTTTTTTTTAAACTTGGAAGAAAAATGCCCATGCAGTGTGCCATAATTCCTTAAAGTTTTAACGATATCCTGCTTTTTAATTACAGAAGGTTTTTCAAAAAAATTATACCTAAGAGTTATACATTAAGTATCTATCTATAAACTGCCTATTCTTTTATTGAGAATCCAGTTTGCGCTGGAAATTGAGGAGGAAAATAACGAGCATTCTCATGCTCACTTCCTACTTCCTATACACTCGCGCTGGGGCTGGACAAACCCAGGTACGAATCCTGGATTTGTCACCTACTCACCACTGGGTCATTGGCAAGTTATTTAATCTCTCTGAGCTTCATTTTTCTCGTTTATAAAATGGAGATAATGTCTAATTCACAATGCTGGGGTTCTTTTTGTTTTTTTGTTTTTGCGGTACGCGGGCCTCTCACTGTTGTGGCCTCTTCCGCTGCGGAGCACAGGCTCCGGACGCGCAGGCTCAGCGGCCATGGCTCACGGGCCCAGCCGCTCCGCGTCATGTGGGATCTTCCCGGGCCGGGGCACGAACCCGTGTCCCCTGCATCGGCAGGTGGACTCTCAACCACTGCGCCACCAGGGAAGCCCCACAATGCTGTTTTGAGGATTAAATAATATAATGTTTATTAAAGCCTAGATTAGGCCTGTTTTCAGAGATAACACAATGCACATTTGAGGGCAGTCTGAATCAACCTGTTCCTAGACTTTCTCAAAATCACACAATTTTGGATTCTTCTCTCTTCTGCTCTGGGTCCTGATGTGCTTGGGCACTTGATTAGCAGTTCTTACAAGAATGAACACAACCTTCTTAGGTATACAAGAGTTTGTTTCGTATGGGTTTCTTCAGTCACTATCTTATTGATGCAGAATGAGTCTTGCTACTTGCAGAATGTGCATTTACTCTGATTTTATGGCCCTGATCAACGTTATTTTAGTTATTCGCGAGTACACTACAGAGTTTGGGGCCCACAGTTTCGTGGTTTCAGTTCTCAACTTGCTTTTAGCTTGTTAGTCTCAAAATTTTCCCTTGACTTATGCCCTCCCATCAGATGCACATACTTACATTTAATCTTATCTGCATGTCCATGTGAGTATATCTGTTTAACCAACTGCTTCACTGCTTTAGCGATGCTCTGCACCCCTTTCACATTTCTCAAACAGCAGAGCTTTTTGTGTGCTGGCCGGAATTTGTTCTGATGTCATGTCATGGTATTACACTTCCATCCCAGATCATTTTACTGCAAAACCGTCTCACGCCTGAGGGCAAAGTGGTGGTATATTTTATCATGGTTACATTTTTATGTTTCTGGTAAAAATCCTTGGCAACCATAATTGAAGTTACATGCCCCACGGTCTCATCTGTCATTAGTCTCCAAGCATTTTGTGTGGTAAATGTCTGCGTGCATCATGATCCTTTTGGTTTTTAGAACGATTCAGGCGCTAGCATCTGAAATGACAAGTGTGGTGCAGAATTTCTGAAGTTACTGAGATTATGTTTCACCCCCTTTGAGAAACATATCTACAGTGAATCTCCCCGAGATTAGGGACTCTGACTTACCATCTTGTGACCGTCATACAAAAGGATTAAAGTACTACCCACAAGTAGCAAGGACGCAAAACATTTTTTTCACCCTTGGGGCCAGGAGGGGCTGTGACCCACATCAGGTCAAGTAAAGCTCTACCCTGACTGAAGTGATTGGTCTAGTCTAGAGCTGGTCACATGATCACAGCCAAAAAAAAAAAAAAAAGCTACATGAATCAAAACAGCGTGATATTGGCACAAAAACAGATACATGGATCAATGGAATAGAATAGAGAGCCCAGAAATAAACCCACACACCTATAGTCAATTAATCTTCGACAAAGGAGGCAAGAATATACAATGGAGAAAAGTTATTCTCTTCAGCAAGTGGTGTTGGGGAAATTGGACAGCTGCATTTAAATCAATGAAGTTAGAACACACCCTCACACCATACATAAAAATAAACTCAAAATGGCTTAAAGACTTAATTATAAGACTTAACACCATAAAACTCCTAGAAGAGAAAATAGGCAAAACATTCTCTGACATAGATCATACCAATGTTTTCTCAGGTCAGTCTCCCAAGGCAATAGAAACAAAAGCAAAAATAAACAAGTGGGACTGAATCAAATTTACAAGCTTTTGCACAGCAAAGGAAACCATAAGCAAAACGAAAAAACAACCTGTAGAGTGGGAGAAAATATTTGCAAATGATGCAACTGACAAGGGATTAATTTCCAAAATATACAAGCAGCTCATATAGCTCAATATCAAAAAAAAAGAAAAAAAACCCAATCAAAATATGGGCAAAATATCTAAATAGACATTTCTCCAAAGAAGACATGCAGGGGCCAAAAGGCACATGAAAAGATGCTCAGCATTGCTGATTATTAGAGAAATGCAAATCAAATCTACAATGAGGTATCACCTCACACCAGTCAGAATGGCCATCATCAAAAAGTCTATAAATTATAAATGCTGGAGAGGGTGTGGAGAAAAGGGAGCCCTCTTGCGCTGTTGGTGGGAATGTAAATTGGTGCAGCCACTATGGAGGACAGTATGGGGGTTCCTTACAAAACTAAAAATAAAGTTACCATATGATCCATCAATCCCACTCCTGGGCACATATCCAGAGAATCTCTAATTTGAAAAGATACATGCATCCCAGTGTTCATAGCAGCACTATTTAAATAGCCAGGACATGAAAGCACCCTAAATGTCCATGACAGATGAATGGATAAAGAAGATGTGGTGTATATATACAATGGAATATTACTCAGCCATAAAAAAGAATGAGGTAATGCCATTTGCAGCAACATGGATGGACCTAGAGATTATCATACTCAGTGAAGTAAGTTAAAGAAAAATAAATATACAGTATCACTTATATGAGGAATCTAAAAAAAATGATACAAGTGAACATATTTACAAAACAGAAATAGACTCACAGACATAGAAAACAAACTTATGGTTACCAAAGGGGGAAAGGGGAAGGGACGGATAAATTAGGAGTTTGAGATTAACAGATACACACTACTATACATAAAATAGATAATCAACGAGGACCTACTGTATAGCACAGGGAACTGTATTCAGTATCTTATAATAACCTATGATGGAAAAGAATCTGAAAAAGAATATATATATATATATGTATATATATGTAACTGAATCACTTTGCTATACATCTGAAACTAGCACAACATTGTAAATCAACTATACTTCAATAAAAAAAAAATTTTTCTTAAGATTAAAAAAAAGAAAAAGGGGCTGGGATTGGTGGCTCCTGACTTGAAATCTCCACAGCACAGGTCCGGTTTCAGGCACATTTGGATCCACAGCTCCAGTGATATCAGAACTCAGTTTGTTCTTTCTTCCATTTCAGATCTTTGCCTTCATTCAGCCTGACTTCCCTAACAGGCCACAATCTCCACTGTCAGGCTCCTTCACAGTCCTCCACAGTAACAAGATGGTGGTGGTGTCCTGTCCTCATCTCCTCGCAGAGCTGAGGCTTTCCTGTCAGCCGCTCTTGCAAGGCCTGTAGCTCACTCTGTTTGGATTGAATCAGGTCATGTGACTGACCCTGACCCAATCACTGCAGCCAGGATATAGCCAGTGGAATCTGTAAGAGCTTTTCTCGCTGGCCCTGGGACAAACCCTAACTCTCACTCTGATTGGACATGCTGAGGTCATGTGACCTTCCCTGACACAATCACTGCAGCTATAACATAGCCAGTGGAAAGTGTAATAGCCTTTCTTCCTTTTGGTCCTGGAGCGAGTCCTGATGCTGTCTCTGACAGAGGCTTCCAGTGCAAAACATATTTTTTGAATAAATGGCTCTTACTCGTTGACATAGTGTGGGAATTTCTATCTCTGAGTATATTTGTCTATTTCTAATATTCCTGATATTTTCCAAAAATCCAAATGAGGAAAAAATCCACTCACTTATGCCTTTCCTTTCCCAGGCCTATCAGAGAGGAGCTCCCCCTAAAAGCCGAATTCTTCCAGCTGGTGGCAAGGTGTTAACCTCAGAAGATGAATACGGTTTATTATCTGATCGGCATTTCCCAGACCCCATTGGTGAGTTGCTGAACGTTCCTTCCCAAGACAAAATTCCTAAACTTGTTTAGCTAGATCAGTGCTTCTCAAGGGGAGGGGTGATGATTTCACTCTCCAGGGACAGTTGGCTGTGTCTGGAGACATTTTTGGTTGTCACAACTTGGGAGGATCGTGCTACAGGCATTTAGTGGGTAGAGGCCAGTGACGCTCGCTAAACAACCCCTGACAATGAAGAATTATCTGGCATTAAATATCAGTAGTTGCCAAGGTTGAGAAACCCTGGGCTAGACACACATTCTCCATAGGCAAATGGAAGATATAATTTCTCTAATTCAGGTAAACATTGTAACAATTCTGTTACTTTAAATCATATTTGGTAATACACAAGTCAGTCACTGTGCTTCTAGCACATGGAAAGTATACCATTGGTCAGGCATCTTGAAGCTTTGGAATATGTTGCAAGCTTTACACAAGACAGCAGAAGTAAATATGTAGGGCCCAGTCTGTGAAATGTATAATCCCATCTTTCAGTAAGACCTGTCAGAGAATATTATTTTTCTAATTTTAGGATGCTATGCGATAAAATATCCTAAATCAACAAAACAGTTTTAACAAGCATTACAGTAACTCATAGCTACTATGTAAAAAAGCATTGCATTAATTAGCATATCTTTAATAATAGCTGAATGCTGCCGTGGAAAGAGCATTGAACTGAGAATTTGAAGGCTGGATTTTTATCTAGTTCTATCTGTGACGCTTATCAAGCATTTTCCCTAGCTGTTGCTGAACCTCTCTGATTTCTGTTTCTCCCAGTTCTAGGGCCTTGAAATTGAAAATCTAGAAGGATATTCCCAGCTCTAACATACTCTGATTCTCATTCATTTCACTTTTTCCACGTAGAGAGTGTGATGGATAATATTCAGACGAAATAGAGCGTTTCATAGAGATTCATGAACTGTGGATAATGTAATAACACCATCTGGCTTTGTGTAAATCACACTGCACAGTAATTACTTAGTTTCTTGAAGAGAGCCCTGGTTCTTATTAATAGGTATAATCATTTCACTGGAATTTATGGGGAAAATATTAAATTATTTTATCAATTGTTATTTCAGTGCAGAATGCTTAGTGTTTTTAATGACACTGTTATAGGATTAGTACATGAACCATAAACCTAGATTAACAAACTCTTACTAAGTAATTCAAGCTAAAACAACACTTTATGTACACTATACATATTATTATATTTTAACATCTACTTACATGTTATCTTGGCTTTGGAGCTGCCACTTAGAAATGGGGATGCCAATACGTTGACTCTTTAGAACCACTTCAAAAGAACTTTCCAGTGAAATCAGTCAGAACTGACAATACGTTTATTGATTTATTGGTGAAATATATCAGAAGGAATGAAAAGGAATAAAAAACACAAGGCCTGTGTGACTAGTGCCATTTGGCCCAGGGCTTCAGACTGGACATTTCAAAGACTTTTTAAATTGTATGTTGTGCCCTTCTCAGTTTTAAAAATAGAATATTCTACAGTAGATCATTTGTGTTATCCTTATACTCAACTCAGAAAAAATGCAGACTAACGGTATCTGGAAAATTGTTGTAAACTGTTAAATGAATGATAACAAGAGGCTAATAGGAATGAATTTTATGGGGCTTCCTAAGGCTTTTTTAAATGTAAGTGGTGAATGTTGCTTTTAATTGTTTGTACAAAATTGTGACATCTTGGAAAGGGCAAGGAGAGTGTTTTCACAAAACTGTGTTAACAGGAATCACACTGTTAACAGCAGTGTGATTCTAATTTTATTGGAAAGAATAAAGGCACAATAAAGATGGGAGAAATTAATCTCACTAGAGGTAAAGCACTGGAGGTTTATCAGTGTAGGTCTTCTTTACACAGCAGTGTGCTAAGATGATGTTCAAAAATGGTCCCATGTTTTGCTAAAATGATTCACTTGTTTGGCATTTTATTAGCTAGAATCTACTTTTGTTGCACACAACAAAAATCTCAAATTAAATACATATGTTTTTATTTTCTTGCTAAAAATATTTGGATATTACCAGTACAGGCTGGTGTCGCAGTTCCATAAAGGTCAGGGACTCTTTTTAGCTTTCTGCCCCTTTATCTCTGGGTTGTGGCCCAGATTTACATAGTCCAAGGTGGCTGCTGGAACTCCAGCCATGGTTTTCTCATTCCAGACAGGAGGAAGGAGAAAAGATGAGGAGGCCGGCACATTCCCTCTCCTTAAGGATGCTTCTAGGAAGTCTCACTGCCACTTACATTTCATTGGCCAAAACTTAGTGGCTGTGACACACGAAACTGCAGTGGAGGCTGGAAATGTAGTCTTTATTGTATGCAGGCACTTGCTAAACTAAAAATCAGGGGTTTTAGTACTGAGAAAGAGGAGAGAATAGAGATGTGTTACAACTAAGAGGTCTCTACTACAGCATTCAATCATTTATTCATTTGTTGTCTTTCATGTGTTGATTCATTCTTATGTTATCATGTGCCAGGCATTTTGCTAGGGACTGGTTGGCCGAAGTTTGTGCTCCCAGTGCCTTTGACTCTGTTACCTTCAGAAACAGAATTCCAATGTATGCCCCAGGAAATCTATTCTTTATCTAAGCCAATCTTGATTTATTCATTTGCCAGTAGCAAGACTCAGTTCCGGAGCCTTCCTTAGGGTTATGATCCATTTCTTGCCCAGTGCTTTCAGTTGCCTCTTACTGGGTCCCTCTTCCCTTGCTTTCCTTGAAATTGTGCCCATTACGTAGGCTGAGAGCACAGAACTAATTTTTTCTTCTTCTTGTTTTCCGTGACTCTGGAAATAAGCTGGGGCTCGTTTATCCTAGTGCAGTATCATAGAATTGGAATTCGCAGAGGGGAATAAAGTTTAGACAGGGGATCTGAATGATAAGGGGTTAACGTCAGTTTCTTGGAATTGATTTTGAGGGAAGAGGTGAAAGTCCCATTGTTTAAGGCTTTTAAAATTTCCCAGGACAACACAGCACATTTATTCATTCAACAAACGGTAGTAGAACATCTACTGGGTCCCATGGCTCTGCTATGGGCTGAGCATACAAAGATGTAAGATGAAGCCTCCATCCTCTAGGAGCTCCGGGGCAGTGGTTCTGCTTCCCAGGGAAAATTATTTGGCTGGGGAGGCTTATCTCACTTTATGTCTCTCACTCTGAGTGTGGGTACCAGACACGAAAACAGATCATTACATTATTTTGGCAGAACAAGGTAGGGCGCACCCAACTCTGTCTCTGGTGCCAACAAAGGCACCCCAGAGGAGGTGGCTTTTGAACTGACTTTTGAAGGACGAATGAGAGTTTTCTATGCAAAAGCATGGTGGAAAGGAAGGAGGGAAAGGAAATATGAATTGCAGAAGCAATATGCAAAATCATGGGAAGAATGATGACACCTCAGGAGAGTAGAGATGAGAATGGATCAGAAACCAGCACAGAACAGGGTAAATACCAACACTTAAAGAGGGAGACGGAGAGAAGGGGCAGAGGAACCAATAAAGCTGAAAAGAGGAAACAATTTTTAAAAAGCATGAAGGACACTGAGGAGAGAGGTGCCCCTGGAAGTCAAGAGAATGTTTTCAAAAGAAGGGGTAATTGACAACAACAGATGTTTCCAGTCGGGTTGAAAGGGTGGGTAGGCCAGCAGTCAGGATGACATTAGTAACAGGCAATTTGGTTTTGGCACCGGTGGGTGGAGCAGGAACAAGACTAGGGTGAGAATAGGGGTTGATGGCATCAAAGCAGCAAATGCTAGTGTAGCAGTGACAAGGAGGCGGGAGAGAGTGCAGGGCAGAGAGCAGACCTGGTGGGATGGGAGCCTGGGGGAGAGTAGGGTAAGTGCCTGACAGGTAGACACATCAACTGCCGAGGACCGGTAGGGAGGAGTAAGCTCTTTTTGTGGCTCATTCCTGGTGAGGAAGTTGAGATAGATTATGTCTGATGGCCTTGGTTGTCCCTGTGGATAGGAGGTGAGGCCACCTGCTAGAGTGAGACAGGTGATGCTGAACTCTTCTTTTCCCCCACCCTGTGAAGACATCTCACACCACCTTTCCATCGCATTGGCTGCCCCCCAGCCGGAAATAAACCTTCACAGCCTGAAATAAATATTTTAAATGAGAGATACATGTTTTAAAACATCTTTGTGTTTTCCATGTTTCTTCAGCATCCAGTGAGAAGGAGAACATGCAGCCCTTTGTGGTCCTGCCCAAGGAATTCCCGGTGTACCTGTGGCAGCCATTCCTCAGACATGGCTACTTCTGCTTCCAGGATGCCGCTGAGCAGAGGAAGTTCAGTGCTCTCCTGAGTGACTGCATCAGACATCTAAATCATGGTATGGCACGGCTGCCCTCTGGTCCCCAGTTAAGCCTAACTTTTCTCAGTTGGTCTGGTCAGTCATCTGTTAGAATGATTCCTAGAAAGAGCCGCGGACGGTGCTGCCTCTGGAAGGAGAGGGAAATCGAACGAAGTGAGAGTTTTGTATACAAAGAGCGTGGCCACCTTGCTGGTTGTTTAGTCAGGGCAGGGAAGCCTCAGCGCAACAGGACGTGGAGTAGGTATCTGATGGCACAGGTAGACAGAGCACCATATTCATGCATATAATTTTGAGCATAATTCCTCCTCTTCCTTCTTCCTGATTTTTAAAAATATCAGTGACAGCAAGAATGTACCAATTGTCCCTGGCAAAATCCTAGTCCTTTTGACATTTCTTGTTTATTTTCACCTTTATTTCTGAAGAAGTTACTCAGAACTTTAGGGTACATAAGAATCGCCTGGAAAACTTGCTAAACAGATTTTTTTTTTTGGATCCACCTTCAGATATACTGATACTGGGGCCCTGATTTTGGTTTTCTAACAAACTGCCAAGGGATGCTGATGATGTTAATCCGTGGACCACACTTGGAGTTGCATTGCTTCAGACCCTGTTGCCTCTATGTACCGATTTCATTACTACTGGGTCCATGATAAAAACGATTTCTCTTTCCAGTATGTGATGTTTTTGATAAATTGATGTGAATGCTGGTTTTTCTGGACTCTGCAAAATCTTCAGGTACAGATAATTGAGCTCTTTGTTACTTGGCAGTTGGAAAGGTAACCAGTCAAATGTTATTGAGGATTTACTCTGTGCCAACCTATAAAGGTATTAGGAACAGAGTAATGAACCATGCAAAGTTCCCCTCTTTGGGGTCTACATTCAAACAGGAAAGAGGGGCAAACACACGTACAAATTCACAAGATAACTTGATAGTTATCAAAGTTATGTGTTACAGAGTAACAAGAGGTTACTATGTAGGGAAGAAGGGAGAAGGCTTGTCAGGGGAGGCCTTTCTGGGCAGGTGACATTTGAGTTGAGTCACCTCATCCATCTGTGCCTTTACTGTATTTCCTAATAATTTCATTGTACATTTACTTTAAAGTTCTGAGGTTACCCTGAGAGTGTCAGTGCCACGGAGCAAAAGTCACTAGTGATGCATCTCAGTCTGTTCTTGATTTTAGCTTGTGTAATGATAGAAGGCTAATGGAAAAAGATAATGTCACTCTATTTTCCTCTAGCAACCCTGACCAACGTTCATCATAATATTGGCTCATAACTCATTAGGGACTTTACAAAAATGATAACCTTATTAATATCTTACCTTGTGGTTTTGATGTTTTAGAGACAAAGAATTCCCCAGCACTGCCTGCACCATCTAACTAGTACACTTACACCTCTGTGTGCAGGGCCTTGGTCTAGTATGAACATGCATTTGGCACTAAACACAAGAACCATGAATTTTCACTAAGCAGAGAATGTTCTCCACCCAGCCAGATGGGACTGGCTTCATTCCCCCTTCCGTGTCCATAATAGGAGTTTCTCTGGGGAGTTTTTGGAAGTTATGTAGCCTGTATTTAGAGTCCATTTATGGAAGATTTCAGTCGATTCACAACCCCACTCTGCTTTCCAGTATGTTATCAAAGGCACTGAGATAATGGGGTCTAGTCACATTGCCCTTGTTCTGTGTCACATTCCTCTGTCCAGAAACCTCACTTTATGCAGACTTAACGTGATTTGGCATAGCTTCCAGTGGCTCCAGTCAGAACCAGAGACCATCAAAACATTGTAGGGAACTGTCTTTGACTGTCATGGGCCAATGAGCTCATGGGTCTCTCCCTTCTCGCCTCTATTTCTTTGTTTTTGACGGCACAATGTACCACCCATCTTTACTGTGTCACTTTTTTTTTTTTTTTCTTTTTGGTTTCCATCTCTGCCTGTTACTCATTGTGGGATCTTGACTAAATGAGTAAGAGATTTCACAGACTCCCAGTTAACCATTATTGTTTCCATAATAACCAAAAGAGTTTAGAAATAGGTATAAAATTAGTGCTGTGATAAGGGCCAGAAACCCTGAGGGGGCTTTGGAGAGGCTGCCGAGTTCCATCCCCAGGCGACCAGAGCCAGGGCTGTATGCCTTTGTCATTGCTCCATTGGCTCTCAGGCCAGCATGCCTGAGAGCCAGTTGACAACTAGGCCGTTGACAACTAGGTCCAAGATATTCTAGCAGCTGATGCTGGGCCGCTATTGATCTGTCCATTCACAAGTCCTCGGGATCTTTTTTTCCCACTTTTATTAAGATATCATTGACATATAACATTGTATTAGTTTAAGGTGTACAACATAACGATTTAATGTATGATCATTGCACAATGATCAGCACAATAAGTTTAGTTAACACCTATCACCTCACGTAGTTAACAAAAGTTTTTCTTGCGATGAGATCTTTTAAGCTCTACTCTCTTAGCAACTTTTCACATACAGTACAGTATTGTTAACGATAGTCACCATGCTGTACATTACAACCTGTGACTTAATTTATCCTATAACTGGAAGTTTGACCCCTTTAACCCATCTTCCCCCCACCTCCTCTGGCAACGACCAATCTGTTCTCTGTTTCTGTGAGTCCGTTGTTTTACGGTTCCACATATAAGTGAGATCATACAGTATTTGTTTTTCTCTGTCTGACTTAGTTCACTTAGCATAATGCCCTTAAGGGATCTTTCAGGGAAGATCATCTCTGTTGCCTTCATGGTAAGTTCTGCCAACGATTTCTGTTACTCGGGGTTCCCAGGTGCTCAAATCCCACCACACAGCCCAGGCCACTTGCCCCGGCAGTTCTGGGTTCAAATCGGTCTAGGTACCCATGTCCATTCATTCTGAATCTGGAACCACTTCTCCTGTTCCTCCTTATGGAATGGTTTTTTTTCCTATTTAACCCTGACAAAGGGCTTAATTACACCCTGCTCTTGGACAATAAGGCTATATCCTGAGGTAGGTAAGGGCAAGTAGAGGGCTGTCTGCTCCTCCTTCCTTCAAGTGACAGATCTTCCTCTGGGTGCCTCAAAGATGATTTACACTCATAAGGGCCATAGAGGGGTGCATGTGTGTGTGTGTGTTGTTTTTGGCACCCCTTCACTGAGCAGGCATAAGAAAACTCCACAAGATTAATCTTCAGAACATACTGGACTAAATATCAAGCCCACTGTGTGAGGGAGAGGGGAAATTTCCCCTTCCCCACCTTGGTTCTTTTGGCTGGCAATTAAAATGACACAAGGCAGGTTAACGGAGAAAAATCAAATTTATTACATGCGGATGGGGAATTCACTTAAGTATGAAGAATTTCAAAGACAGCAAGGCAAGATGAGGTTTATATATATTCTGGACTAAGGAGAAAGAGCTGGGGGTCTGAGGCTTTTTTTTCCTTGAGGGAAAGTAAGATAATTCACAGGAAGATAGGAAGAGCTAATGTTTGCTGGGCCATCCAAAGACAGTGGGACACAGAGAGGACTCTGATCAAACAGCTTTGCTTAGGCTCCTCCCTGTCTACCACTCCTAATTTCAATACTTTATTACAGTTATCTTTGGTGATAGCTTCTTCCTGGGACAGTCCTCCTACCTTAAATTCTTTTAGGCAGTGAAGGGGAAGTTCAGAGGCTCTTCCTGAGTCTTTTGGGCTTTGATTGTTTTCAGCTCAAAATAATCCTCATGCTAGAGTAGCACAACTTGGGGCAGCCTGCCCTCAACCCCATCAAGTGACATGTACCTAGAGCAACTGCTGTCTTCTGTCCTTTTGGAATCTTACTGCAGCCCCTTGTCCCTGATGGGAGAAGTCCAGGGTTCTGGAATGTCCACTTCTACAAAAAATGGGACTTATATAAAGCCAAAATGTTCTAAGACAGTCCTATTGTCCAAAATTCAGTCCTATTCAGAACTGTAGTTTGCAAAATATGGTTCTTGTAGTTACAGGGATATAGCTAAAACTATTAACACATACAGAAGACTGTATACATGCAATGTGGAATAATGATCATTATCAATGTGAATCTGTCCTTCCAGCTCAGGATAATCATTTCTTGGCATAAGAATTTTCAGGAAGGGGAAAAAGTGTTCCTGGCAGGAAAAATAGGATATGTTGGGGCCAGGAAGAGAGTCAGAGCATGTACTATTAGAGGAACTGAACGAATTTCATGTGGCTGGTGCTTAGAGAGGAGAGAGGTGCCAAGCAAGCATGGAGAGATGGGCAGGAGCCAGACTATAAAGGGCTTTGTGGAGCATATTAGGGAGTTTGCACTGTACTCTAGCATCAATAAGAAACCATTAAAGGGCTTTAAGCAGATAAGCAACTCAAACATATTTTCATTTTAGAAAGGTCACACGTACTGGCTGCTGTGTGGGCAGTGGATGGGAGGGTAGCCGCTGGGATGCCAGGAGGCCACTTAGGAAGCTTTGGCAGGCTACAGATGGTGGTAGCTTGCACCAAAGAGGTGACAATGGAAATGGCAAGAGGTGGCTGAATAAGAGAGATATCCAGGAAGTAGAATCAATAGAACTTAAGGATAGATCATGTGTGGAGTGAGGCAGTGGGAGAACCCAAGGAAGAGCCCCAGGTTTCTGCCATTCTTTGAGATGGGAACCTTGTGTGGAGAGGAGCAGCCTCCAGGGAAAGGAAACGACGTGTTCAGTGTTGCAGATGTTGAGCTGGAGAAGTCTAGGGACATCCAGGCGAGCGTGTCTCATAGACAGATGCCTGGACAAGGCTGGAGAACTGGAGCACAATCTAGAGTAGAGACAGATGGGAAGTCAGCAACCTGTCTGTGCTCATGGAGTTGGCTGAGGGCCTGGCATCTGGTACAGGCTCTGTAAACATGTCCACCCTCCATCCTCATGTATAGTTGCAAATATGCCCACGTGGGAGAAGCATGGGGCATGTGTGTTGAAGTAGATTAAAGATGTTTGTATCCAAAATCTGTAAGCATTAATATAAAATAGGTTGATGACTTTGTGTTAAATACTAACTTCACTCACGACATGGGCCTATGATTTTACTGTTGAGTTATCTAAACAACATGTTCCTTAGGAATACAAAGTCTGTGAAATTCAGTAAATCAGGGTCTCTGACTCACCCTCTTCATAGAGATAATACTCAAATGCCAGTGTCTCTTCTGTATTTTATTTCAAGTTCATTGCTACCAATCTGTTTTGGGACTCATAAAAAACATTCCCAGAGGCTTTTAGTTGATCTTACTTTTCCCAATTACTGCCACCTCCTTCCATGTGTGACAGTCAGATAAATCACATTTAAACACAAATTTTGATTAAAATCCTTCAGTGGCACTGCCATTTTCAAAAAGATGAAAACTCCAAAGAGACTGGCTATTGTGTGCCTGATTTCCTACTATTCTCAAGTGCAAGCCTCCTCTCCCCCAACCTTGCTACCCTACCCCACCCACATGCTTTTTTTTTTTGCGGTACGCAGGCCTCTCACTGTTGTGGCCTCTCCCGTTGTGGAGCACAGGCTCCGGACGCGCAGGCTCAGCGGCCATGGCTCACAGCCCCAGCCGCTCCGCGGCATATGGGATCTTCCCAGACTGTGGCACAAACCCACGTTCCCTGCATTGGCAGGCGGACTCTCAACCACTGCGCCACCAGGGAAGCTCCACCCTCCTGCTTTTAATGAAAGTTTTACCTAGACATTTTTGGCCTTCTCATACACCTGAAACACCCACTCCTCACCTATTCGAATTCTCTCTTATTTCCTTAAGAACAAGCTTCAGTCTGACCCCTGCCATGAAGGCCACAGGGCTAACTTCACTAGTGCCTATTATCTGTTCCACTGATTGGATGCTCACCACAGTCTGCCTTACGTTATTCGTTTTCATGTCTAGTTGTCCTATTTCTCCAACTCTATTGCAAATTCCTGAAGGAGAATCTTGTATCATCTTTCGTGTCCCTTTGTAGTGCTCAGACATATATCTTGTGTTTCATAAAATGGTTCAGAGACACTAAGGAATTAACAACTTAGTACCAAAGTAAAGCTGATTTCAGAATCGAAGTGTGATTTTAGAGATGACAGTTATAAATGTGGTTTGGCCTAATTCATAAACACACTGGCATGAGTAAGTGAAAGAATTGTCAATACAAAGCATAAAGTATTTGAGGAATAAGGGAATCACATGTCAGGCAGCCATCATCAGAAGAAGGTGATTCTGGAATGAAGGTGGAATGATGGCACAGTCTTGTTCAGCAGTACTGTGCTAGCTTGAAGGACAGTCAGGACTGCCACTGAACAAACGCCAGTGGTTCCCATCATCATGAACACTAAGAACTAGGGCACAGTAGAACATCTGGGAAACATAAGGGCACGTGCATTGGAAAAGATACTATTAAAAAAAACACATCTTTCTTGATGAAGAGAACACAATCATGTAAAGACACTTTGCAAACTTCTGCTTTAACTTGGACTAGTTCAATCACCTATGACATTTATGTTATTCAAGGGTACATGTGATGGAGTGAGTTAGGCTGAATGTGGAGCTATAATAGACAGTTAAACTTTGAAATTGGTTGCTGTCAGGGTTGTATGCCTTGAGCTCTTATCCCAGAAATCCCATGTCAAATCAAATGCCTTTATTAGATTGGATTTTGACACTTACATGTTTTAGGTGTTCAATTAATGATGCTGAATTTAATAGAATTTTATTTATTTATTTTTAAATAAATAAATTTATTTTATCTTTGGCTGTGTTGGGTCTTCCGTTGCTGCACACGGGCTTTTCTCTGGTTGTGGTGAGCGGGGCTACTCTTCGTTGCAGTGCGCAGGCTTCTCATTTTGGTGGCTTCTCTTGTTGCAGAGCACAAACTCTAGGCGTGCGGGCTTCAGTAGTTGTGGCACATGGGCTCTAGAGCTCAGGCTTAGTAGTTGTGGCACACGGGCATAGTTGCTCTGCGGCATGTGGGATCTTCCCGGATCAGGGCTTGAACCCATGTCCCCTGAACTGGCAGGCAGATTCTTAACCACTGCGCCAGCAGGGAAGCCCCTAAATTGAATTTTAACACAGAAAAGTGTCAGACTTCCCTGGTGGCACAGTGGTTAAGAATCTACCTGCCAATGCAGGGGACACGGGTTCGAGCCCTGGTCTGGGAAGATTCCACATGCCGCGGAACAGCTAAGCCCATGTGCCACCACTGCTGAAGCCTGTGTGCCACAACTACTGAGCCCGTGTGCCACAACTACTGAAGCCTGCGTGCCTAGAGCCCATGCTCCACAACAAGAGAAGCCAACACAATGAGAAGCCCACGCACCACAACGAAGAGTAGCCCCCACTCGCCACAACTAGAGAAAGCCCATACTCAGCAACAAAGACCCAACGCAGCCAAAAAATAAATAAATAAATGAAGTTAAAAAAAAAAAACAGAAAAGAGTCATATGATTCAAATTAGCTAGAGCAAATCCTTTTTGGTGTGTTTATTTGAACACCCATTACCATTCATGAAACAAGTTTATTACTTGAGGGACTAAGTGTCTGACGTGGGCATCAATAAATTTTAACTGAAAATATTCAATGAATTTTCTTTTGTAATATATGAAAACATATTTCTGAATTTATGGCACATACTTATATTTATATACACATACATATCTATGAATTACAAAATGCTAACCGTACTTGGGCTCTTTTGGACACTTTACTGCAAATGAATAATGTTTGACTGGACATAGATAAACAAATACAATTTTTGTAAATATCTATTTGAATGCTTTTACTTATAAAAGGTGTTTCATAGTGTACGTTTGTTTCAATGCATTAAAACCTCTATGCATTGTAAACAAAAATATTTGCTAATTACTCTTTAATAAATAACTAGATACCAATTTCTAGTTTTCATAAACTGTCCCAAACAAACATTTTTAAAAGGATTCTCTCTGCTTGGAGATTAGTCTCTCTTTGAGTTTAGTGTATACTCTTTGCCTCACATAGGTAATACTCGACACATTATAAATATGTGATGTATATGAATATGCCATTTTTTCTTAGGAAGTTATCATTTTCCCCTTCTGACCCTTTTTTACTGTTCATAAAACTCTAAATTTGGAAGAGATCTTAGTGATTGCCTACTCTATCTCCTCAGAGTTTATTTATGATAAGGCTCAGATAGTAACTTACTTGCCCAAGGTCCCAGCTAGTCAGTGGTAGAGGACCAGTTGTCCTGACACCTAGTCCTTGACTTCTGTTTCAGTTATACATTACCATGTTGTCTTTCCAACATTACTTCTTAAAAGAATTTTTCATCTTTTGGTCAATTAAAGCACATTACTATTAAATCAAGTTACTCTTGTGATACGTTTGCATGATCTAAAGTGAAGCAAACCTGTACCATTCATTGGAGGTCATCTGAGACATGGGATATGTCTGTTTTTTTCATAAGTAGCAACATCTGATAACTTGGTATTTTGTTCACCAGCTAAACATGACTATATTTTTTAGTTCAGATATGTTCAGGAAAAAAAATGTTTGGTAATGTAGCTGTTTAATGGTTAAATTTTGTGTAGTATAAAATGGAAACCATCATATAGGGCCTGAACCAAGATGGCAGAGTAGAAGGACGTGCTCTCACTCCCTCTTGTGAGAACACCAGAATAACAGCTAGCTGCTGGACAGTCATCGACAGTAAGACACTGGAACTCACCAAAAAACATACCCCACATCCAAAGACAAAGGAGAAGCCACAATGAGACAGTAGGAGGGGCACAATAACAGTAAAATCAAATCCCATAACTGCTGGGTGGGTGACTCACAGACTGGAGAACACTTATACCACAGAAGTCCACCCACTGGAGTGAAGTTTATGAGCCCCACGTCAGGCTTCCCAACCTGGGGGTCCGGCAATGGGAGGAGGAATTCCTAGAGAATCAGACTTTGAAGGCTAGTGGGATTTGATTGCAGGACTTCAACAGGACTGGGGGAAAAAGAGACTCCACTCTTGGAGGGCACACACAAACTACTGTGTGCATCAGGACCCAAGGGAAGAAGTGACCTCAGGGGAGACTGAACCAGACCTACCTGCTAGTGTTGGAGGGTCTCCTGCAGAGGTGGGGGTGGCTGTGGCTCACCATGGGGACAAGGTCACTGGCAGCAGAAGTTCTGGGAAGTACTCCTTGGTGTGAGCCCTCCCAGAGTCCACCATTAGCCCCACCAAAGAGCCTGGGTCGGCTCCAGTGTTGGGTTGCTTCAGGCCAAACAACCAACAGGGAGGGAACCCAGCCCCACCCATCAGCAGTCAAGAGGATTCAAGTTTTACTGAGCTCTGCCCACCAGAGCAACAGCCAGCTCTACCCACCTCCAGTCCCTCCCATCAAGAAACTTGCACAAGCCTCTTAGATAGCCTCATCCACCAGAGGACAGACAGCAGAAGCAAGAAGAACTACAGTCCTGCAGCCTGTGGAACAAAAACCACATTCACAGAAAGATAGACAAGATGAAAAGGCAGAGGGCTACGTACCAGAGGAAGGAACAAGATAAAACCCCAGAAAAGCAACTAAATGAAGTGGAGATAGGCAATCTTCCAGCAAAAGAATTCAGAATAATGATAGTGAAGATGATCCAAGACCTCAGAAAAAGAATGGAGGCAAAGATCAAGAAGATGCAAGAAATGTTTAACAAAGACCTAGAAGAATTAAAGAACAAAAAGAGATGAACAATACAACAACTGAAATGAAACTACACTAGAAGGAATCAATAGCAGAATAACTGAGGCAGAAGAACGGATAAGTGACCTGGAAGACAGAATGGTGGAATTCACTGCTGCAGAACAGAATGAAGAAAAAAGGATGAAAAGAAATGAAGACAGCCTAAGGGAACTCTGGGATAATATTAAACGCAACAACATTCACATTATAGGGGTCCCAGAAGGAGAAGAGAGAGAGAAGGGACCCAAGAAAATATTTGAAGAGGTTATAGTTGACAACTTCCCTAACATGGGAAAGGAAATAGCCATCCAAGTCCAGGAAGCGCAGAGAGTCCCATACAGGATAAACCCAAGGAGAAACACACCGAGACACATAATAATCAAATTGGCAAAAATTAAAGACAAAGAAAAATTATTGAAAGCAGCAAGGGAAAAACAACAAATAATATACAAGGGAACTCCCATAAGGTTAACAGCTGATTTCTCAGCAGAAACTCTACAAGCCAGAAGGGAGTGGCATGATAAAGTGATGAAAGGGAAGAACCTACAACCAAGATTACTCTACCTGGCAAAGATCTCATTCAGATTCCATGGAGAAATCGAAAGCTTTACAGACAAGCAAAAGCCAAGAGAATTCTGCACCACCAAATCAGCCCTACAACAAATGCTAAAGGAACTTCTCTAGCTGGGAAACACAAGAGAAGAAAAGGACCTACAAAAACAAACCCAAAACAATTAAGAAAATGGTCATAGGAACATACATATCGATAATTACCTTAAACGTGAATGGATTAAATGCTCCAACCAAAAAACACAGGCTTGCTGAATGGATACAAAAACAAGACCCATATATATGCTGTCTACAAGACACCCAGTTCAGACCTAGGGACACATACAGACTGAAAGTGAGGGGATGGAAAAAGATACTCAATGCAATTGGAAATCAAAAGAAAGCTGGAGTAGCAATACTCATATCAGATAAAATAGACTTTAAAATAAAGAATGTTACAAGAGACAAGGAAGGACACTAATGATCAAAGGATCGATCCAGGAAAAAGGTATAACAATTATAAATATATATGCACCCAACATAGGAGCACCTCAATACATAAGGCAACTGCTAACAGCTATAAAGGAGGAAATCGACAGTAACACAATAATAGTGGAGGACTTTAACACCTCACTTACACCAATGGACAGATCATCCAAAATGAAAATAAATAAGGAAACAGAAGCTTTAAATGACACAATAGACCAGATAGATTTAATTGATATTTATAGGGCATTCCATCCAAAAACAGCAGATTACACTTTCTTCTCAAGTGCGCATGGAACATTCTCCAGGATAGATCACATCTTGGGTCACAAATAAAGCCTCAGTAAATTTAAGAAAATTGACATCATATCCAGCATCTTTTCTGACCACAACGCTATGAGATAAGAAATCAATTACAGGGAAAAAAACACAAACGAATGGAGGCTAAACAATACGTTACTAAATAACCAAGGGATCACTGAAGAAATAAAAGAGGAAATCAAAAAATACCTAGAGACAAATGACAATGAGAACACGATGATCCAAAACCTATGGGATACAGCAAAAGCAGTTCTAAGAGGGAAATTTATAGCTATACAAGCCTACCTCGAGAAACAAGAAAAATCTCAAATAAACAAATTAATCTTACACCTAAAGGAACTAGAGAAAGAAGAACAAACAAAACCCAAAGTTAACAGAAGGAAAGAAATCATAAAGATCAGAGCAGAAATAAATGAAATAGAAACAGAGAAAACAATAGCAAAGATCAGTAAAACTAAAAGCTGATTCTTTGAGGTTAACAAAATTGATAAACCATTAGCCAGACTTATGAAGAAAAAGAGGGAGAGGACTCAAATCAATAAAATTAGAAATGAAAAAGAAGTTACAACAGACACTGCAGAAATACAAAGCATCCTAAGAGATTACTACAAGCAACTCTAGGCAAATAAAATGGACAACCTGGAAGAAATGGACAAATTTTTAGAAAGGTATAAACTTCCAAGGCTGAACCAGGAAGAAATAGAAAATATGAACAGACCAATCACAAGTAATGAAGTTGAAACTGTGATTAAAAATGTTCCAACAAACAAAAGTCCAGGACCAGATGGCTTCACAGCTGTATTGTATGAAACATTTAGAGAAGAGCTAACACACATCCTTCTCAAACTCTTCCAAAAAATTGCAGAGGAAGGAACACTCCCAAACTCATTCTATGAGGCCACCATCACCCTGATACCAAAACCAGACAAAGATACTACAAAAAAAGAAAATTACAGACCAATATCACTGATGAATATAGATGCAAAAATCCTCCACAAAATACTAGCAACCAGAATCCAACAACACATTAAAAGAATCATACACCATGATCAAGAGGGATTTATCCCAGGTATGCAAGGATTCTTCAATATATGCAAATCAATCAATGTGGTACACCATATTAACAAATTGAAGAAGAAAAATCATATGATCATATCAATAGATGCAGAAAAAGCTTTTGACAAAATTCAACACCCATTTATGATAAAAACTCTCCAGAGACTGGGCATAGACCGAACCTACCTCAACATAATAAAGGCCATATATGACAGACCCACAGCAAACATCATTCTCAATGGTGAAAAACAGAAAGCATTTCCTCTAAGATCAGGAACGAGACAAGGATGTCCACTGTCACCACTATTATTCAACATAGTTTTGGAAGTCCTAGCCACAGCAATCAGAGAAGAAAAAGAAATAAAAGAATACAAATTGGAAAAGAAGAAGTAAAACTGTCGCTGTTTGCAGATGACATGATACTATACATAGAGAATCCTAAAGATGCCACCAGAAAACTACTAGAGCTAATCAATGAATTTGGTAGAGTAGCAGGATACAAAATTAATGCACAGAAATCTCTTGCATTCCTATACACTAATGATGAAAAATGTGAAAGAGAAATTAAGGAAACACTCCCGTTTACCACTGCAACAAAAAGAATAAAATACCTCAGAATAAATCTACCTAGGGAGACAAAAACCTGAATGCAGAAAACTATAAGACACTGATGAAAGAAATTAAAGATGATACCAACAAATGGAGAGATATACCATGTTCTTGGATTGGAAGAATCAACATTGTGAAAATGACTCTACTACCCAAAGCAATCTACAGATTCAATGCAATCCCTATCAAATTACCAATGGCATTTTTACAGAACTAGAATGAAAAATCTTAAAATTTGTATGGAGACACAGAAGACCCTGAATAGCCAAAGCCGTCTTGCGGGAAAAAAACAGAGCTGGAGTAATCAGACTCCCTGACTTCAGACTATACTACAAAGCTACAGTAATCAAGACAATATGGTACGGGTGCAAAAACAGAAACATAGATAAATGGAACAAGATAGAAAGCCCAGAGATAAACCCACGCAGCTATCAGCTATAATCTATGACAAAGGAGGCAAGGATATACAATGGAGAAAAGACAGTCTCTTCAATAAGTGGTGCTGGGAAAACTGGACAGCTCCATGTAAAAGAATGAAATTAGAACACTCCCTAACACCATACAGAGAAGTAAACTCAAAATGGATTAGAGACCTAAACGTTAGACCGAACACTATAAAACTCTTAGAGGAAAACATAGGAAGAACACTCTATGACATAAATCACAGCAAGATATTTTTTGATCCACCTCCTAGAGTAATGGAAATAAAAACAAAAATAAACAATGGGACCTAATGACACTTCAAAGCTTTTGCACAGCAGAGGAAACCATAAACAAGATGAAAAGACAACCCTCAGAATGGGAGAAAATATTTGCAAATGAATCAACAGACAAAGGATTAATCTCCAAAATATATAAACAGCTCATGCAGCTCAATATTAAGAAAACAAACAGCCCAATCCATAAATGGGCAGAAGACCTAAATAGACATTTCTCCAAAGAAGATATACAGATTGCCAACAAACGCTTGAAAGGATGCTCAACATCACTAATCATTAGAGAAATGCAAATCAAAACTACAATGAGGTATCACCTCACACCAGTAAGAATGGGCATCATCAGAAAATCTACAAACAGCAAATGCTGAAGAGGGTGTGGAGAAAAGGGAACCCTCTTGCACTGTTGGTGCAAATGTGAATTGATACAGCCACTATGGAGAACAGTATGGAGGTTACTTAAAAATCTAAAAATAGAATTACCATATGACCCAGCAATCCCACTACTGGGCATATACCCAGAGAAAGCCATAATTCAAAAAGACACATGCACCCCAGTGTTCATTGCAGCACTATTTACAATAGCCAGGCCATGGAAGCAACCTAAATGCCCATCAACAGACGAATGGTTAAAGAAGATGTGGTACATATATACAATGGAATATTACTCAGCCATAAAAAGGAACAAAATTGGGTCATTTGTTGAGACGTGGATGGATCTAGAGACTGTCATACAGAGTGAAGTAAGTCAGAAAGAGAAAAACAAATATCGTATATTAACTCATATATGTGGAATCTAGAAAAATGGTACAGATGAACCAGTTTGCAAGGCAGAAATTGAGACACAGATGTAGAGAACAAACGTATGGACACCAAGGCGGGTAAGCAGTGGGGGGGCTTGTAGTGTGATGAATTGGGAGATTGGGATTGACATGTATACACTGATGTGTATAAAATGGATGACTAATAAGAAAAAAAATGCCAACCATATATGGTTTTTCTACAATTTAAATAAAAACTCTGATTTGTAAAGGAAGATTATACAGCTTTTGAGGACATAGGTTGGAATACTTTTTAAATGTAATTAATCTAAAATAAGCCAGGCAGAGGAAGACAATTAATGCATAGAATCACTTATATGTGAAACCTTAAAAAAAAAAAAAAGTTCGAAGGCTAGAAACAGAGCAGAAAAGTGGTTGCCAGGGCGGGGGGTGGGGGAAATAAGGAGAGGTTGGTAACAGGGTACAGAGTTTCAGTTATAAGATGAATAAGGTCTGAGGATCTAACGTAAAACCTGGCGACTGTAGTGATAACACTGTATTGTATAATTGAAATTTGCTGAAAAAGTGGAACTTAAATGTTCTTACCTCCCCTCAAAAAGGATAAATACGTAAGGTGATGGATGTGTTAATTAACGAGATGGGTGGAATCCTTTTACAATGTACACATAGATGAAATCACCACGATGTACATTTTAAACGTCTTGTAATTTTATGTCAATTATACCTCAATAAAGCTGAAATAATAGGTCTAAACATGTTTTATTCATAGTGTTTATACTTTTGGATTTACTTAAATTACTTGAAGCTCTCAAAACAGTCTAAGAGTTGGACCTGAAAGAACAGGTCTCCATCAGAGACCAGAAAAAATAGAACTGCTCCTCTCAGCCATTTAGCATTTATCACCACCAGTTCATATATAGTCTTTGGTTCATTTGTTGTCTAAAGCTATGTTGCCATGGAACTACTCTTGAATATTTCTTTTGGCCTGTCAAACACACGCTATAGTTTCAGTGAAACCATGGATTCCTGCCCATCTTGCCCCTCCACTTTCAAGGAATCAAGTAGTTATTTTGGTATGAAGGTCTAAAAATTGTGTTATTATGGTAGTTAAGGGTGACAAATTGGAACAGTAATAGAAAAGATTAAACAGCCAGAGAGTTAAAGTGAATTCAAGCAAAAATTTTTTGTCTGTGCCATTTGGATTGGGTGAATTCAAAAACCACAGGACAGTTTTTGACGTTATTATGACTGAAAGCTTGAATAGCTTTCCAGTTTTTTTTACTTGTAGCTGGAATATGGTTAAGACTGAAACACACTTATTAAAATGACAGAGCAAATGGTATGGTTGTTTTAATATGTGGCTAGATAATCAACATAATGAAAGAGTTCTATTTGGCATGTATTCCAAATTTCTTTTAAAAATCAACATTCAGGAGAGCTTGGAGAAAATTCTCACCTATTGTTATAGAATGGTGAGCTACAGTACTCCTTCCTATGCTGTAAAGAAATTTAGAGCATATGAGATGGAAGAGACCATACTAGGAGCTATTGTTCATTCTGTTAGTTGTTTTGAGGTTTTTAAATTAAATATTGAGTAGCTATAAAAGAAAGCTTATGAAGCTTACTGAAGATATAAAGAACATTACTGTTACCTCTGTTATTTCTTACGTGCCTCTCCCTGATCCTATTAACTTCTTTTCCCTTTGAGAGAGCACCATCCTGGATTTTGTAGTTTTATCACATGTGTTTAATCATTTTGCATGTTCTTAGACTTAATCCTATGGAATTTTATGACATCTTCTTTCATGGCTTCTGTTTTTCAATATTATATTCCAGTGATTCACCCGTTATTGCTTGTAGCTGTATTTCATTGATTTTCATTGCTGAATACATTCCATTATGTTAATATGCTATAATTTCTAGTATCTATTTTACTGTTGATAGGCATTTGGGCTGTTTCCATTATTTATTATTAGCGGTGCTGCTGTGAACACTTTCTGTTTGCTGCTTGTTTATAGAAATTTACTTTTGATTTGATTTGCTAACGTCTTAAGGAATGTTCACATCGTGTGTTTGACCTGTAATTTTCCTATTTTGCAATGACATTTTTAGATTTTGCTATCAAGGTTATTCTTGCTTCGGAAAAGGAGTTAGAGAGTGTTCCTACTTCTTCTTTTCCCTTTTATATAATCTGGAATAGTTTGTTTAAGACTAGAATTACTAGTGTATTTTTCCATTTGGTAGAGCTTGCCTGTAAGACCTTCTTAATTTAGCATGCTTTTTGAGGGAGGATTTTAAACTACTGACAGATTTTTGTTATAGGATTATTCAGTTTTTCTGTTTCTTAAGTCTGTTTTAGTAGGTTACAGTTTTCTAGAAATGTATCCATTTTGTTTATGATTTTAAAAAATTAGTGGCATAAAGTTATGTATAACATCCTCTTGTTTTTAAAGAATATACTCACAGTGCCCCCGTTATTCTCTGTAGCATCTGTACTTGTTCCTTCCTTATTTCTCATGTTGTTTATTTGTACCTCCTCTCTTTTTTTCTTGTTCAGTCTCACTAGGAGTTTGTCAGTTTTGTCAACTTTTTCAAAAAACCAAATTTGGACTTTGCAGGTTATTGTGTATCTGTTTTCTATTTTGTTAATTTCTAATGTTGTCATTTAAAATTGCCTTTTTTCTGTTTCCTTGGGCTTATTTTGCTAGAGTTTTTTTCTCACCTCTACAGTGAATAGGTACTCAGCTCATTGTGATTGTTTTAAGATGTTTTGACACCCTTTCCTTAAAAAAAAAAAAAAAAAGGACCTGATTTTCCTCCTCTTGTGAACAAGACTTAGTGACTCACTTCTCACAAATAGAATGTGGCAAAAATGATGGTATGTGGCTTCCAAGAATAGGTCACAAAAAGAACAGCTTCTGCCTGGCTTTTTCTCTTTTGGATCACCCACTTGGGAGAACCTAGCCACCATCTAGTGAGAACACACAAGCAGCCCTCTGTGAAGAGTCACGTGGAGAGAAACTGAGGCCTCCCTGCCAACAGCCAGCACCAGCTTGCCAGCTAACAACCTTGGAAGTGGATGCTTCTGTTTCATTCAAGCCTTCAGATGATGTGACTGCAACCTCACGAGACACCTCAAGCCAGAACCACGTAGCCATGCTTTTGAAATCCTGACCCACAAAAACTATGAGAGAGGATAGATATTTATTGTTGCTCTACACCATTAGCTTTTGGTGTAATTCGTCTTGCAACAGTAGAAACTATTATAATATATTCATTAATCACCAGCCCTTCTACCCTGACATAAGCATTTAAATGCTATAAATTTCCCTCTACATATTGTTTTAACTAAATCCCACAAATTTGGATAGGCAGTATTTTTCATTATCATTAAGATTTAAATATTTTCTGATTTCCATTATTTCTTCTTCTTTGACTTATGAGTTACTTAGAATTATGTTTCATAATTTCCAAATATATATTGTATATTTGTTATTGATTTCTAGGTTAACTGCATTTTGAACAGAAAATATAGTCTATATGATATAATCCTTTAAAATTTGTTGCACCTTACTTTATGGCCCTGTACGTGGTCGATTTTTATAAAAGCTCCATAGGTAATTGTAAAGAATATATATTCAATAGCTGCATACACCCGTTAGCTAAGTGTGTCAATTGTGTCATTTAAATCTTCTGTATCCTTACTAATTATCTTTTATTATGCTAAGTTTATCAGTTACTAGGACAGGTATGTTAAAATTTGCCACTATGATGGTAGATTTTTTTCATTTCTATTAACAGTTGAATTATATTTTGTTACATATTTTGTAACATATATATATAACTAGATGAATACATATTTGACATTGTTTTATCTTCCTAGTGAATTGAACCTTTTATCATTATGAAATGACCCATTTTATAGTAAGGCTTTTTGCCTTCAAGTTTATTTTGTCTGATATTGATGTAGCTACACTAACTTTCTTTTTCTTTAGGGCTTGCATGGAATATCTAGTTAGTAAAAACAACAATCTTTTAAATGGAGCATTCAGTCCATTTACATCTACTATAATTATTCATATAGACCTATCATCTTATTTTGTATTTTCTATATATCCCCCATTGCCTTTTCTCTACATTTTTGCCTTCTTCTGGATTATTATCGCTCTATAATAGATATGTGTATATTCCACTTATATTTTGTTAGCCTGCATAACTTAACTTCTCAAAGTCAAAATTTAACCAGTATCCTTAATTTTCTCTCAAAAAATACAGAGAACTTAAAGCATTTTAACTCCATTAACACTAACCCTCCCCACCCCCCACTGATAGGCAGGCTATTGTTGGCTTGAATTTTAATGGTATCTTTTTATCTTAACCTTCCAGTATATTACTATTACTGCTTTGTACACTTCTGATGTTTGCCACAGCTTTACCACTCTTTCTTCATGACTCCTTCTTACATCTCAGACCCTCCATCTGGGAGCATTGTCTTTCTTCCTCAAGTATATCCTGTAGAATATTCTTTACTTTGGGATCACACGTTCTTAGATTTTGTTTATCAGAAACTGTCTTTATCTCATCCTTATTCTTAAAAGATATTTTCACTTAAATTCCATATATATGTGTTAGCATACGGTATTTGTCTTTTTCTTTCTGACTTACTTCACTCTGTATGACAGACTCTAGGTCTATCCATCTCATTACAAATAGCTCAATTTCATTTCTTTTTAAGGCTGAGTAATATTCCATTGTGTATATGTGCCACATCTTCTTTATCCATTCATCCGATGATGGGCGCTTAGGTTGTTTCCATCTCCGGGCTATTGTAAATAGAGCTGCAATGAACATTTTGGTACATGACTCTTTTTGAATTTTGGTTTTCTCAGGGTATATGCCCAGTAGTGGGATTGCTGGGTCATATGGCAATTCTATTTGTAGTTTTTTAAGGAACCTCCATACTGTTCTCCATAGTGGCTGAACCAATTCACATTCCCACCAGCAGTGCAAGAGTGTTCCCTTTTCTCCACACCCTCTCCAGCATTTACTGTTTCTAGATTTTTTGATGATGGCCATTCTGACTGGTGTGAGATGATATCTCATCGTAGTTTTGATTTGCATTTTTCTAATGATTAATGATGTTGAGCATTCTTTCATGTGTTTGTTGGCATTCTGTATATCTTCTTTGGAGAAATGTCTATTTAGGTCTTCTGCCCATTTTTGGATGGGGTTGTTTGTTTTTTTGTTATTGAGCTGCATGAGCTGCTTGTAAATTTTGGAGATTAATCCTTTGTCAGTTGCTTCATTTGCAAATATTTTCTCCCATTCTGAGGGTTGTCTTTTGGTCTTGTTTATGGTTTCCTTTGCTGTGCAAAAGCTTTGAAGTTTCATTAGGTCCCATTTGTTTATTTTTGTTTTTATTTCCATTACTCTAGGAGGTGGGTCAGAAAGGATCTTGCTGTGATTTATGTCATAGAGTGTTCTGCCTATGTTTTCCTCTAAGAGTTTGATAGTTTCTGGCCTTACATTTAGGTCTTTAATCCATTTTGAGCTTATTTTTGTGTATGGTGTTAGGGAGTGATCTAATCTCATACTTTTACATGTACCTGTCAAGTTTTCCCAGCACCATTTATTGAAGAGGCTGTCCTTTCTCCACTGTACATTCCTGCTACCTTTATCAAAGATAAGGCGTCCATATGTGCGTGGGTTTATCTCTGGGCTTTCTATCCTGTTCCATTGATCTATCTCTCTGTTTTTGTGCCAGTACCATACTGTTTTGATTACTGTGGCTTTGTAGTATAGTCTGAAGTCAGGGAGCCTGATTCCTCCAGCTCCTTTTTTCATTCTCAAGATTGCTTTGGCTATTCGGGGTCTTTTGTGTTTCCATACAAATTGTGAAATTTTTTGTTCTAGTTCTGTAAAAAATGCCAGTGGTAGTTTGATAGGGATTGCATTGAATCTGTAGATTGCTTTGGATAGTAGAGTCATTTTCACAATGTTGATTCTTCCCATCCAAGAACATGGTATATCTCTCCATCTATTTGTATCATCTTTAATTTCTTTCATCAGTGTCTTATAATTTTCTGCATACAGGTCTTTCGTCTCCTTAGGTAGGTTTATTCCTAGATATTTTATTCTTTTTGTTGCAATGGTAAATGGGAGTGTTTTCTTGATTTCACTTTCAGATTTTTCATCATTAGTATATAGGAATGCCAGAGATTTCTGTGCATTAATTTTGTATCCTGCTACTTTACCAAATTCATTGATTAGCTCTAGTAGTTTTCTGGTAGCATCTTTAGGATTCTCTATGTATAGTATCATGTCATCTGCAAACAGTGACAGCTTTACTTCCTCTTTTCCGATGTGGATTCCTTTTATTTCCTTTTCTTCTCTGATTGCTGTGGCTAAAACTTCCAAAACTATGTTGAATAAGAGTGGTGAGAGTGGGCAACCTTGTCTTGTTCCTGATCTTAGTGGAAATGCTTTCAGTTTTTCACCATTGAGGATGATGTTTGCTGTGGGTTTGTCGTATATGGCCTTTATTATGTTGAGGAAAGTTCCCTCTATGCCTACTTTCTGCAGGGTTTTTATCATAAATGGGTGTTGAATTTTGTCAAAAGCTTTCTCTGCATCTATTGAGATGATCATATGGTTTTTCTCCTTCAATTTGTTAATATGGTGTATCACATTGATAGATTTGCGTATATTGAAGAATCCTTGCATTCCTGGAATAAACCCCACTTGATCATGGTGTATGATCCTTTTAATGTGCTGTTGGATTCTGTTTGCTAGTATTTTGTTGAGGATTTTTGCATCTATGTTCATCAGTGATATTGGCCTGTAGTTTTCTTTCTTTGTGACATCCTTGTCTGGTTTTGGTATCAAGGTGATGGTGGCCTCGTAGAAGGAATTTGGGAGTGTTCCTCCCTCTGCTATATTTTGGAAGAGTTTGAGAAGGACAGGTGTTAGCTCTTCTCTAAATGTTTGATAGAATTCACCTGTGAAGCCATCTGGTCCTGGGCTTTTGTTTGTTTGAAGATTTTTAATCACAGTTTCAATTTCAGTGCTTGTGATTGGTCTGTTCATATTTTCTGTTTCTTCCTGATTCAGTCTTGGCAGGTTGTGCATTTCTAAGAATTTGTCCATTTCTTCCAGATTGTCCATCTTATTGGCATAGAGTTGCTTGTAGTAATCTCTCATGATGTTTTTTATTTCTGCAGTGTCAGTTGTTACTTCTCCTTTTTCATTTCTAATTCTATTGATTTGAGTCTTCTCCCTTTTTTTCTTGAAGAGTCTGGCTAGTGGTTTATCTATTTTGTTTATCTTCTCAAAGGACCAGCTTTTAGTTTTATTGATCTTTGCTATTGTTTCCTTCATTTCTTTTTCATTTATTTCTGATCTGATTTTTATGATTTCTTTCCTTCTGCTAGCTTTGGGGTTTTTTTGTTCTTCTTTCTTTAATTGCTTGAGGTGCAAGGTTAGGTTGTTTATTCGAGATGTTTCCTGCTTCTTAAGGTGGGTTTGTATTGGTATAAACTTCCCACTTAGAACTGCTTTTGCTGCATCCCATAGGTTTTGGGTCGTTGTGTCTCCACTATAATTTGTTTCTAGGTATTTTTTGATTTCCTCTTTGATTTCTTCAGTGATCTCTTGGTTATTAAGTAGTGTATTGTTTAGCCTCCATGTGTTTGTATTTTTTACAGATATTTTCCTGGAATTGGTATCTAGTCTCATGGCGTTGTGGTCAGAAAAGATACTTGATACAATTTCAATTTTCTTAAATTTACCAAGGCTTGATTTGTGACCCAAGATATGATCTATCCTGGAGAATGTTGCATGAGCACTTGAGAAAAATGTGTATTCTGTTGTTTTTGGATGGAGTGTCCTATAAATATCAATTAAGTCCATCTTGTTTAATGTATCATTTAAAGCTTGTGTTTCCTTATTTATTTTCATTTTGGATGATCTGTCCATGGGTGAAAGTGGGGTGTTAAAGTCCCCTACTATGAATATGTTACTGTCGATCTCCCCTTTTATGGCTGTTAGTATTTGCCTTATTTATTGAGGTGCTCCTATGTTGGGTGCATAAATATTTACAATTGTTATATCTTCTTCTTGGATCAATCCCTTGATCATTATGTAGTGTCCTTCTTTGTCCCTTTTAATAGTCCTTATTTTAAAGTCTATTTTGTCTGATATGAGAATTGCTACTCCAGCTTTCTTTTGGTTTCCATTTGCATGGAATATCTTTTTCCATCCCCTTACTTTCAGTCTGTATGTGTCTCTAGGTCTGAAGTGGGTCTCCTGTAGACAGCATATATAAGTGTCTTGTTTTTGTATCCATTCAGCCAATCTGTGTCTTTTGGTGGGAGCATTTAGTCCATTTACATTTAAGGTAATTATCGATATGTATGTTCCTATTCCCATTTTCTTAATTGTTTTGGGTTCATTATTATAGGTCTTTTCCTTCTCTTGTGTTTCTTGTGTAGAGAAGTTCCTTTAGCATTTGTTGTAAAGCTGGTTTGGTGGTGCTGAACTCTCTCAGCTTTTGCTTGTCTGTAAAGGTTTTAATTTCTCCATCAAATCTGAATGAGATCCTTGCTGGGTAGAGTAGTCTTGGTTGCAGGTTTTTCTCCTTCATCACTTTTAGTATGTCCTGCCACTCCCTTCTGGCTTGTAGGGTTTCTGCTGAAAGATCAGCTGTTAACCTTATGGGGATTCCCTTGTGTGTTATTTGTTGTTTTTCCCTTGCTGCTTTTAATATGCTTTCTTTGTATTTAATTTTTGACAGTTTGATTAATATGTGTCTTGGCGTATTTCTCCTTGTATTTATCCTGTATGGGACTCTCTGTGCTTCCTGGACTTGATTAACTATTTCCTTTCCCATATTAGGGAAGTTTTCAACTATAATCTCTTCAAATATTTTCTCAGTCCCTTTCTTTTTCTCTTCTTCTTCTGGAACCCCTATAATTCGAATGTTGGTGCGTTTAATGTTGTCCCAGAGGTCTCTGAGACTGTCCTCAGTTTTTTTCATTCTTTTTTCTTTATTCTGCTCTGCAGTAGTTATTTCCACTACTTTATCTTCCAGGTCACTTATCCGTTCTTCTGCCTCAGTTATTCTGCTATTGATCCCTTTTAGAGTATTTTTAATTTCATTTATTGCGTTGTTCATCGTTGCTTGTTTCATCTTTATTTCTTCTAGGTCCTTGTTAACTGTTTCTTGCATTTTGTCCATTCTATTTCCAAGATTTTGGATCATCCTTACTATCATTATTCTGAATTCTTTTTCAGGTAGACTGCCTATTTCCTCTTCATTTGTTAGGTCTGGTGGGTTTTTATCTTGCTCCTTCATCTGCTGTGTGTTTTTCTGTCTTCTCATTTTGCTTATCTTACTGTTTGGAGTGTCCTTTTTGCAGGCTGCAGGTTCGTAGTTCCCATTGTTTTTGATGTCTGTCTCCAGTGGCTAAGGTTGTTTCAGTGGGTTGTGTAGGCTTCCTGGTGGAGGGGACTAGTGCCTGTGTTCTGGTGGATGAGGCTGGATCTTGTCTCTCTAGTGGGCAGGTTCACGTCTGATGGTGTGTTTTGGGTGTCTGTGGCCTTATTATGATTTTAGGCTGCCTCTCTGCTAATGGGTGGGGTTGTGTTCCTGTTTTGCTAGTTGTTTGGCATAGGTTGTCCAGCACTGTGGCTTGCTGGTCGTTGAGTGAAGCTGGGTGCTGGTGTTAAGATGGAGGTCTCTGGGAGATTTCCGTCGTTTAATATTATGTGGAGCTGAGAGGTCTCTTGTTGACTAGTGACCTGAAGTTGGCTCTCCTACCTCAGAGGCAGAGCCCTGACTCCTGGCTGGAGCACCAAGAGCCTTTCATCCACACAGCTCAGAATAAAAGGGAGAAAAAGTAGAGAGAATTAGTAGAAGTATGAGGAAAGAAAGAAGGAAAGGAGGAAAGGAAGGAAGGAAGAAAGAAGCAAAGAAGGAAATAAAGGAGGGAGGGAGGGAGGAAGGAAGGAAGGAGGGAAAGAAGGAAAAAAGACAGAAAGAAAGAAGATACAGTAAAAATAAAATAAAGTATAATAGTTATTGAATTAAAAAATATTTAGAAAAAAAAGGGACGTATAGAACCTTAGGACAAATGTTGGAAGCAAAGCTATACAGAGAAAATCTTACACAGAAGCATACACATACACCCTCACAAAAAGAGGTAAAGGGGGAAAAATCATAAATCTTGCTCTCAGAGACCACCTCCTCAATTTGGGGTGATTCGTTGTCTAAAGGAGGGAAGGAAGGAAGGAAAGAAAGAACGAAGGTAAAGTATAATAAAGTTATTACAATTAAAATTAATTATTAAGAAAAAAAAATTTTTTTTAAAAACCATGGACGGATAGAGCCCTAGGATAAATGGTGGAAGCAAGACTATACAGACAAGATCTCACACAGAAGCATACACGTACACATTCACAAAAAGAGGAAAAGGGAAAAAAATCATAGATCTCACGTCTAAAGTCCACCTCTTCAATTTGGGATCATTCCTTATCTATTCAGGTATTCCACAGATGCAGGGTATATCAAGTTGATTGTGGAGCTTTAATCCGCTGCTTCTGAGGCTGCTGGGAGAGATTTCCCTTTCTGTTCTTTGTTCTCACAGCTCCCAGGGGCTCAGCTTTGGATTTGGCTCTGCCTCTGCGTGTAGGTCGCTGGAGGGCGTCTGTTTTTTGCTCAGACAGGACGGGGTTAAAGGAGCCGCTGATTCGGGGGCTCCGGCTCACTCAGGCCGGGGGTGTGGGGGGGGAGGGAGGGGCACTGCGTGCGGGGCGGGCCTGCGGCGGCAGAGGCCGGTGTGACGTTGCTCCAGCCTGAGGCCCGCCGTGCGTTCTCCCGGGTAAGTTGTCCCTGGATCCTGGGAACCTGGTAGTGGCGGGCTGCACAGGCTCCGCGGAGGAGGGGTGTGGAGAGTGACCTGTGCTCGCACACAGGCCCCTTGGTGGCGGCAGCAGCAGCCTTAGCGTCTCCCGCCAGTCTCTGGGATTCGCGCTTTTAGCCGTGGCTCGCGTCCGTCTCTGGAGTTCCTTTAAGCAGCGCTCTTAATCCCCTCTCCTCGCGCACCAGGAAACAAAGAGGGAAGAAAACATCTCTTGCCTCTTCGGCAGGTGCAGACTTTTCCCCGCACTTCCTCCCAGCTAGCCGTGGTGCACTAATCCCTTCAGGCTATGTTCAATCCGCCAACCCAGTCCTCTCCCTGCGCTCCGTCCGAAACCGAAACCCGAGCCTCAGCTCGCAGCCCCGCCCGCCCCGGCGGGTGAACAGACAAGGTTCTCGGGCTGGTGAGTGCCGGTCGGCACCGATCCTCTGTGCGGAAATCTCCCCGCTTTGCCCTCCGCACCCGTCGGTGTGCTCTCCTCCGCGGTCCCGAAGCTCCCCCCTCCGCCTCCCGCAGTCTCCGCCCGCGAAGGGGCTTCCTAGTGTGTGGAAACTTTTCCTCCTTCACAGCTGCCTCCCACTGGTGCAGGTGCCGTCCTTATTCTTTTGTCTCTGTTTTTTCTTTTGCCCTACCCAGGTACGTGGGGAGTTTCTTGCCTTTTGGGAGGTCTGAGATCTTCTGCCAGCCTTCAGTAGGAGTTCTGTAGGAGTTGTTCCACGTGTAGATGTATTTCTGGTGTATCCGTGGGGAGGAAGGCGATCTCCGCGTCTTACTCTTCCGCCATCTTCAAGCCGTCCTCTCATTTTTTTTTAAAACATCTCTTTGTCTTTGGTATTCTGCAAATTCACAAGAATGTGTCTTAGCTGTGATTTCGTATTTATTTATACTGCTTGAGGTTATCTGTGGGTTATTTAATCAATTTTGGAAAACTCTTAGCCATTATCTCTTCTTCTCCCTCATTCTCTGTCTCTTCTCCTTTGGGGAATCTGATTAGATATATATTATATGTTCTTATTCTCTTAACCTTTTATTTAAGATTTTCCATATTTTTTTTCCTAAACAGTTTCTACAGATCTCTCTTCTCAACTGTATTTAATCTGCTTTTAAACACATCTATTGAGTTTTAATTTTTATATTTTTTATTTCTAGTTTGATTTTTTTCTAACCTGAATAGTCTTAAAATTGTCTTTCTGTTCACTCACATTTTCAATTCCTTCTTTTATTTTTAAACATGTTAAACTTAATATATTTTGTATCCTGTGGTTGCTAATTCCAACATCTGAGATCTTTATGGGCTGTATTCTGCTATTTCTTATTTCTCTTCGTTTTTGCTTATGGCACCTTATTAACTTGTGTGCTTTGTGATTTTTTATGATAAGCTCATATCACACTGAGGCCAATTGAAGGTGAATTCCTCTAGAGGGGATTTGTGTTACCTCTTACCAGATGCTTGAGGGCAGTGCTAGATATTTGGACCACTCATCTCATGTGAATTTAGGCCATAAAGCCTGTGGGCACATGCTTATGGATATGCGTTCTCATGAGAAATATTTATCCCCTTCACTCAGTGCCAAGGTTTCGAGACAGGTAATTTTCCTTGTCACGGTCTAAGACCATTTGTATGCAGGTGGTTTCTGCAGTTTGAGTTAGTACCTTATATGGATTTGTTGCCAACCCTTTTGAGTTGGGCCCCGACAAGGGTCATCCTGCTTGGTGTCACTTGTGCCAATAGAATGAGATTGATTTCGGTTCAGAAGCAAAGGAAAGCTCTATTCTTTGATCAAAGAATGGAGACACCTGTGCTCTACAACTCATGCTTTCCTGAGCAGGCCCGTGGCAGGGTTGCTTTAGAAGGTCCTGTCTGTGGAGGGAGGGGGCAGAGTTCTTGCCCGTTGGCAGCACAGGCATGTTGCACGTGGTGTGCCAGACTGAAGTGCCAGGCAGAGCATTTCTACCCATGGCCTGCCGCCACCGTCTTGAATTGCAGTATGGCGAGCAGGGCTTCTGCACGCGGCCTGCCGAGCTGAGGCATCAGGCGAGCAGTCCTTCGCTGGGAACTCTAATCTGATGTGTTAGGCACAAGGCGTCTGCACCTGGCCCCTATAGGCAAGTGAAACTAGACTAAGCACAAAGGAAGAGGTTAGACCTTATCACTTAGATTCCATCTTCGTTTCCTGGGGACCCCAGTAGGTTTTGCCAGTGACAGATTGGGACTTTGTTGGTGGTCCTCAGCATCCTGGGAGGCTATGAAAAGAGTAGCTAAAGGTTATTAGCTTAAAGATAGTAAGGGCATTAGGTCTAATAACGCCTTTTCTAAAAGTGGCTTCAAGGCTTGGCTTACATTTTGGTGTTTTATATTAGTTTCCTAGGACTGTTTTTGGGTTTTGTATCAGTTTGCTAAGGCTGATATAACAGAGTACCACTGACTAAGTGGCTTAAAACACCAAAACTTTATTGTCTCATCATTCTGGAGGCAAAAATATGTTGGAAGGGTTGGTTCCTTCTGAGGGTTGTGAGGGAAGGATCCATTCCAGGCTTCTCTCCTTGGCTTATAGGAGCATCACTTCTATCTCTGCCTTTATCGTCACAAAGTATTCTCCCTATGTGCATGTCTGTGTCCAAGTTTCCCCTTTTTATAAGGAAATCATTGTATTAGGGCTCAACCAACCCCAGAATGGCTTCATCTTAACTAATTTCTTCTACAATGACCTTATTTCTAAACAAGGTCACTTTTTAAAATACTGGAGGTCAGACCTTCAACATATGAATTTTGGGGGAGCACAGTGCAACCCATAACAGATTACTTACTTTATTGCCAGCTCATTAAGGCATTTAAAAATATTACTTACAGTGTAATTTATCCAACATATTTTTATTTTCAGTTAGAGGATTGGTTAGAGAGCCTACCATATTGTTGGATACCAACAGAAAATTTGAACAGTGTTCAAAAGTTAATTGTCACTAATAGCAGTTTTACAAAGGCCACTTCCATCTTTTAAGCCCCATTCATTTTGCAACCATGTTGTATTGCTCTTGAGGTTCTGCAGCTGTACATTTGCCTCCTTGCCCTTGGGGAAAAGACTTAAAAGCTAAAGCTGACACTTAGAATATTTTCAAGTTCTGGGGCCACTTTAGGAATCAGTGTTTTGGTCAACTCTGTTGAATGCTGTCTGCAACTATAGCACATATCAGCCATGACAATAATCATAAAGTCTTCTGTCATCAAGATTAAATTATACCCTATATGCTATGGGTAAGATGACAGAAAAATGTGGACTACATCTTACGAAGCTTTCCATTAAGAATAGTTCAAACCTTTCCTGTATATAAAGGGTTAAGTCTCAGCTCCGAAAACTTTGCTTAATCTGAAGCTCTTATTTGTTTAGGGTTATCTGTAGACAAGGATTTTTAGCCATGTTTTTCAAAATGTGGTCTGTGAACCACTTGTCCCTGAATGACCTGGTGTGGGATCAGGGTGCAGGTGAAGAGACTTAAAATTTCAGGTTCCCTGGCTTTACCCCACACCTACTAAATGAGAATCTCTGAGGAGTGGAACCCAGAAATCTGTATTCTAAACCAGCATCCCTTCAAAGTTAGAGAATGGTTACTGCCTAGGGTCTCCTCTAAAATGTAAGATATTTTGCTTTAAGCAACTTAATTTTTGTTTTTCTTAAATTACATTCCTGATAGTTAGGATTTTTATAGTATGAAATCAGTGTTTGAAGTGACATTCAATTAATAGTTAAAAAGCAGAGAAGGGCCACAGTGTGCTTAGCAATTATGTGATAAAATTGAACCATTTATAATATTTCAGTTAGGGTACTACAACTTCATAGAATTTCCTTTTTGAAAATTATCTTAAATCTAACAGCAAGTAAAACTGGGATGTATTTTATTTACTTACTGAGTTTTACATTCCCAATGTGAGCCTTTGTCTTTTCTACTGAATTATCCAATTTTACATGAAAGCTCCCTCTGCCAAGTTGTACCTTGAGTATGTGTGTGTGGATGATCTCCTTTAAAAGATGGACTCTATCCCCTTCTGCCTGTGTCCTCTTCTTCTAACTACTGTATGGGAGAAAAAGCTTTTCTCCACCCTTTTAGGGTCCCCGGCTGGCTCTGAATATTAGACTGACGAAGACAGATTAACAGGAGAAAAGCTTATAGATTTATTTAATATAAGTTTTAGATGACATGGGAACCTTCATAAGGAAATGAAGACCTGAAGAAACGGTTAAACCTGAGTGTTTTTAAGTGTGATGAATAGTGGAAAGTCATGAAAAGATATGAGCTAAGTTCAGTAAACTGGGGGAACCTTAGCATGGTCTGTTTGTTCGGATTCTTCTTGGTGTCCCCCTGTTTTGGGGATAAGGAAGTTCCTTCCTCTGGGTATAGGGAAGGCACCTCTCACAAGAGGAGAGGAACCTTGGGTTTTGAAAACTTGAGTTAGCCTAGTTGTTGCCTTTAAATGTTAATGGTCTTGAGGGCTCCCTGAATGTTCCCGTGAGCTTGGGAAAAAAGGGAACTGTGCTGTTTGCTTACAGGCATAAATTCAGTGATTCTCCAACTTTGGTGGCATCAGAATCCCCTGGAAGGCCTGTTACGGCCCGGATTGCTGGGCCCCACCTCCAAAGTTCATGAATCAGTAGGTCTAAGAATTGGATCCTAAGAATTTGCAAATTCTTAGGTCCTAAGAATTTGCATTTCTACCATGTTCTTGGGTATCGCTGATATTCCTGGTGTGGTGACCATACTTGGAAAACCACTGTATTAACTCATTTAACCCTCACAAGAGTCCTGTAAGGTAGACACCATTATCATCACATCTCCATTTTATAGATGAGGATTCTATAGGCAGCCAGGAAGACAGCTAGTAATTTGTACAAGATTTTAAACCCAGGCAGTCTGACCCCAAAGTCCACGCTCTATCTCTCTGTACCATTGTGGCTTCTCAGTGAGCACGTACTTATTAAGCACCTATTGTGTGCTTTTTATTTGACTAGCTGCTATTTTTAAAATCTAGTCCAATTCCTTATTCAGGCCCAGATGAGTTGAGGTTAGTCACTTTTCACTGCACCATACTAGCGTGGTTAATTTCCTAATATCTATCCAAGAGGGAAGTGAGCTTCTGTCCATCTGTTGAAATTCAGGTGGCAATTGAGACACAGAAGTTCAGTCTTTTCTTTGCTTTTAAGCATGAAGTTGTGTCCTAACCCAGATGGGTGTTCCCATGGTAAACTGTGTACTATAAAAATGCTCTTCCAAAGTCAGAATTTTCTTGGCTTATGCAAATATACAGCTGAGAATAATTTTGTGGGGTATAGTGCAGGGGTGAAAATGAAAATTCATGGTACTTCTGTGTTACCATCTCCTTATGTTTTAAGTACTTAGCCTTTATATATTTTTTTCCTTTCAGCATTTTCTTATGCCAGCTGGATTCCTATATTGGCTTTTGCTGAAGGGAAGTCCTGACTTGACCTGATATGTTTTTAGTGTTTTCTTTTGGAGACCACAAATTATGCTTCAAGTGACCACCGTCTGCCTGTTAGTGGGACATTCCTATTTTAAGGGGCTTAGAAAGGGAGTGAAAGAGAAGGAAGTCAGGGAGGAACATTTTTGACCAAGCCACTCCCTACCAAGTTCCCTTTCCTGTGGGAGATCAGGGCATGAGTTATGCAAGTACCAACTAAGAAAAGAACTGAGACTTCTCTTCATTTGTACTTCTCTGTTCCTTCCCTAGCTTTCCATAGAAGGTAGAGGACTGCCCAAATGCCGGACTGGTGTAACCAATTTTCTTCTAGTTTTGTGCATATATGCCAGGGATAAAGGACACCTTAAGTGATGAGGTAGGCAAAAATTGGAACAAAAAAAACCTTATTAAGTGCCTACCATATCCAGAACATTGTCTTAGGTGCTGGTGGGAGGAAACGAACCAAAAACATACAGCTGCTGCTGCTAAGCAAGGCTCCATTGTAAGGCTAGCCCATTCAATCAATAGTAGAGAGTTTTGGAATTATTTTCTTCTGACTGTCAAGGACAGGTGGAATAACAGAATTGGAAAGTCGACCAGGAACATCATTTTACCTCATTCCATCTCATTTCAAGGCCACTCCTGCCCAACTTGAAGTGGTTCGGTTTCCGAGAACATGGCGAATCAGCCCAAATGTGCTTCTGTAAGACATCTAAGCCATTGTCCTTTCCTTCTTCACTTCCTTGTGAGGAGGATGGTAGTTGAAGGTCTCCCCTCTTCTGTTTTTCTCCAGTCGTTAAGACATCAAATTAGATATTTTCAAGTTTTGAGCACCAAAAGCCTTTCCACAAAGTTGTAGACTCCTTTTGGCAATGTAATGAGTCACTCTTGCCGAGAACATAGGTAGTTTGCATCCATCTAGCACTTCTTGTCAGCAGAAGCTTAACATAGAGTGAGCCGTACTTCCTGGCACTATGTACCCTAGTCAGAAACCACAACATTTTGCAACAAGGCCATTCATTAAGCGCATTCAGTATTACAGCTGGGCCACTTTTGATATGTGTAGTCTGTGTATGTGTGTGTGAGTGAATGTGTGTGTGTGTGAGAATGTGTGTGTGTGCCGTGTGTAATGGGGGCTACATCCCAGCTTTCTGGTTGGCCTCACTGATGTCGCAGCCTTAGTACAGGTGCTGCACTGTGTATCTTTTGTGCAGATGTAGGTCATCACATTTAGTGTTTGACTTTAAAATAAATCAATTTACCTGCATTTGTGCTGGTCAATGAGCAACATTAAAAGGGAAAAGAAATTGAATTCTTATTGGCTGAAACAAGTGCAAAACTTCCATTATTTCTTCTATAGCTACCTTGCAAACAAAACCTTCTTAGGACTGCCAGAAAGTTCTAAATATCTTGAATATCATTAATTTTGTGATAGGTTGATTGACATTTATAGTTGGCTTTGGTCATGATGAAGTATAGGGAAATTCCCAGCATAGATGAGTAAGTTGCCATTGGATAGAGAAGTGGTCTGAAGTTTTTCCATTTCTGGTTCCTCTTCTGATTTCTAATTCCATATTTGGTGATTTTAACTGAACATGGTACTACGCTATTCAAACAATTTTCCTTTTACCAGGTTAGGAATCTAAGTCACTTATGGTCTAATTAAGATGTTCCTAGAAATGTGAATTTCATAACTGAAGAGAAAGGAGCAGATTTGAAATTGAAATATTATAGTAGGGAGCTAACAATTGGAAATAAATGGACTGTTACACATTATAATCTTGAAATTATATTTCTTGTCTTCTTAATTTTCCTCCAAAGAATATATCCTAGAATTACAACACTATTTTCACTGCCTTTGCTTCTTTCTGCCTTAGGAATAAATCCTGGGCTAGTAGCTCTCTTGGGATTCCTTAGTTTCATTTTCTGAAGGCCTGAGCTTATGTGCTATTTCCCCTGGAAAGCCTTCCTTAATTTTTTTTTTTTTTTTGCGGTATGCGGGCCTCTCACTGTTGTGGCCTCTCCCGTTGCGGAGCACAGGCTCAGCGGCCATGGCTCACGGGCCCAGCCCCTCCGCGGCATGTGGGATCCTCCCGGACCGGGGCGCGAATGCGTGTCCCCTGCATCGGCAGGCGGACTCTCAACCACTGTGCCACCAGGGAAGCCCGCCTTCCTTAATTTATAAGGGCTAGATGAAAGCCCTTCTGATATCCTTCTTCCAGTCTGTCCATCTTTCTTTCCTCCCAGTACTAACTACATTATATCATCACTGACTGCTTACTTGCCTGACTCCCAAAATTAGAAGCTCCTGGAGGCTGGGCCAGTGCCCATCTACTGTTGCATTTCAGCGCTAGCCCCAGGCCTGGGGTAGAATAGTCATGCACACATTTTCTTTTTTTTTTTTTAACTGAATGAATGACCTTAAGGAGGAGGTCATTATTTGAAGAAGTGTCTGAAAATGATGAGTAGCTATTAAAGCTATCCAGAGTGTTGGGAGGAAGGTACATTTTATTTGTGTTAACAGCAAAGGCAATTTCCTTGGAAGACTCAGCTTTCTTCCTTGACTATCCACTTGACTATGAATTATTTGATTATTTTCCATTTCTCCAAAGGTGCATCAACTTTGCAACTTTTTCTCATGTTCCTTATCACTTCCTATGATTCCTGTTTAGTCTTTATTCTTGGTATAGAAGAGTACTTTTAGCTTATTATTTGGGTAATTCATGAAAATCTATCTTACTTGACTACTAAGACTGGCCAAGCAAAGTGAAATTTGTTGCATTGTGCTATTAAGTTAATTGTTTTGCTGGTTGTGCCCCATTAAATATTCCTTCTTTTTGTTTAAAAAAATTATTTTTGTACATTGGTGGTCATTTTACATATAATCCTTTACAGTTACATTGGTAATTGTAATTGGTAGAGTCACTTTTGAATAAGTAACTTAACAAAAGAAGATCACAAAGAACATTTCTTCACCTGCACAGACTTTTCTCTCACATTGAAGTGGTTTCTGAGCCCCTATCCTCTCCATAAAGCTTTAGTGGAATAATGTCAGCCAGGCCAGACAATGTACTGGGTGCTTGATATATGGTCTTTCAGTCCCCATGACAATACTAAGGAGACTTCATTTTTAGCCCCATTTTGCAGATGAAGAAACTGAGACTCATGGAAAACAAAGAAATTTGTTTAAGGTCACAAGACTATTAAATAGCTCAGCCTGATTCATGCATAGATCTGTGTTCTTGCTGCTGCAACGTACTGGAGTGTGTTCAGAGAGGTGATGAATAGTACGAGGTCAGGAAACCAGGTTGTGTGATGAGAAAACTCACAATGATTGAGGAGAGGAAAAAAATCTTCAACTATCTTCTGTCACAAAGAAGAAGGATCAGGGGCTTCCCTGGTGGCGCAGTGGTTGAGAGTCTGCCTGCCGATGCAGGGGACATGGGTTCGTGCCCCGGTCCGGGAGGATCCCACGTGCCGTGGAGCGGCTGGGCCCGTGAGCCATGACCTCTGAGCCTGCGCGTCCGGAGCCTGTGCTCCGCAACGGGAGAGGCCACAACAGTGAGAGGCCCGCGTACCGCAAAAAAAAAAAAAAAGACTGCACAGTGCTAGTCAGAGTGGTGCAGGGAAGGTGGCTTTCTGAAGCACACTAATTCCACTCCAGAACGCAGAAGCACGTTAAGTATGAGAAGCTGCCATCGTCCTTCCTCCCTCCCTCCCTCCTTCCTCCTTCCCTCTTTCTCCCTCCCTTCCTTCTGCCAACAGGTACTCAGCACCTTTTTTATTTTGAGCACTTGTAGTATACAGAACAGATATGACCCCTGCCTTCTTAGAGGTTACAAACTAGTAATAATAAAGAAAAAAATTACAAATTGAGATGTGTGTGTAAAAGATGCACCCAAACATTTTAATAGAGGGCTTGATTTAGGTTGGTTCAAGGGAAAGATTCTCTGAAGAAGTAACATGGCAAATTAGCCTTGAAGAACGTGTGGTCTAAAGCAAGAGTTGGCGAACTATGGTCTATAGGACAGATTTGGCCGCCACCTGTTTTTGTGTAAAACACAGCCACACTGTTCACCTAGGTATCCTATGGCTGCTTTCGCAATACTATGGTAGCATTGAGTAGTTGTGACCGAGACGATTTGGCCTTCAAAGCCTAAAACATTTACTGTTTTGCCTTTTACAGAAAAAGCTTGTTGACCCCTGGTCTAGAAAATACTTGAAAATAAGAGCTGTGGTATTTAGTTTGACCCATGCATTTTCAGACAATGTGGGCCATAGACTTTGCATGAGTGAAATGTTTGTGGGCACAATTTTTTTTTTTTTTTGGACGTGATGGCATATGTCTCTTCATGAAGTAGGCTTTAAGCAAAAAAGCTTTCTCTGAAACTTGACATTGCATAATTCAAGGGGATTTTCTATTTGTGGAGAGTGTTATGGCATGGTGATGTGAGCTTTACATGGACTCAGATTATTTTGAATTCAAATACTGGCTTTACCACTTAGGAGCTTCACTTATGTGCTGTGTTATTTACCCTTATTACTCTTCACTTTTCTCATCAGTAAGAGAGAAGTACTTATAGTGCTGACCTCATGTAGTTACTGTGAAAATTCCATGAGATAATAATGCAGAAGAGTACTTAGTACAATGACTGACATACAGTAAATGCTGAATACATATCATACATTATAATTATTTTTAAGATACAAAAACATTTTCATAAAATGACACGTCAGTGTTTGTAATGTCATCCCATAAACAGTATTCACAGTTTTTCATTTTCTATTCTAATAAACACATTTTTTTCATGATGTCTGAGGATAAATAAAAGAGGTGACATCTAAGTCACAATTTTGCAATGATTGAAATTGATGTTATAATATTTTGAAATTTTTAGCATGTTCACAAAATTAAATTTTTTTTAAATTTGAGGGTTTTGCCACATCTCCCTCTCCCAATGCTATATTTAGGGGGCGTGTGCTTCTTACTGAACTTCACTGCGTATTCCCAACTGCCTGCAGCTTTGCGTATCTGTGAATGCCCATCGAGGCGTGCCTTCCTCCTTACTGCTTCCTCAGTCTACAACTCCAGCCTGTATTAACCCTGTAGCTTTAAGTCCAACCCCACCCAACACAACAGTACTTGGGTTTATTTTCAGCTATTCAGAGAGGGCCAATTCTTGTAACCTTTTCTTATTGTCTCTCTGTCTCTCTCTCTCTCTCTCTCTCTGTCTCTCTATTTGTTGTCTACAGTCCCTGTTCTGATGTCCACTCCTCCCACCGCCATCTCACCCTAGCCCATTCTGCCCTAAATTTCCAGCTTTGGTTCCAGTTTCCTATGACTCTGATGTGCCGAGCACATGGGTGCTGATTGATTATCATCTGAAGAACCGTGAGGTGTTGGGGTGACAACAGTGAAAGCTGATTACTTCGCACGCACTCTGCTCAGCTGTCCCTCCTCCAGTTCCAGGCCTCAGTTCCCTGCTGAGCAATGGAGTTCTCACCATGCTGTTCATGAAACTGGCACCCAGCACTTCCCTTAAAATGTCTATTTGGTGGCCAGAAGTCATCCGACAGAAATTCAGTGAACGCTGCAAAGCACATCAGCAGTGTACAGCAAGTGAGCCCGCTTGCACACCGTGGTGACGGTTTCACAGCAACATGAAAATAAGCATTGGCCTGATTACCTAGTCAAGAAAAATTTTTAAAAAGAGAACGGTTAAAACAGAAATCAGGTAGTGGGGTATAGTCTGCTTCTGCTTTCTGACCCTTTCTGTAGGCCACATGGTTACCTGGGAAATACAGACATAGACTTGTGTTTTCAGAGGCATCAGATGATCATGCCAAAGCTGGAGAGAACCTTGAGATCATGTGCTCCACCGCCATCATTTGGTAGATAAGGACACAGGGAGGCTGGGTGCCTTACCCAGGATCACATGGAGGAAAAGCAGCATTGATAAACGTGGGTGGGAGGAGGACCAATTTGCAGGCAGCAGAGGGCTTTAGTGAACTACATGATTTTTTTGAGACAAATGTTGTTTCTTCCTTTTTGTTTTATTTTATTTAAAATTCTCTCATCTATCCATCTATATATAAAAAAGACATATATAAGTTTATATAAATGCATGAATTGGATATCATAAATTCTAGGCTTTTTTGTTTGCTCTCTCCTTCCTATTCTCTTCATTTCTCTGTAAACAATATTAAAAACCCTATATGTATCTTTCCATATTTTTCTCCATATACATACATACATTATAGGGGTTTTTGTGGTCACTGTTTTTTTTAATAAGACTGTATTAAAAGTATGTTTTCTGCATTTTTGTTTTTCTTACTCAATAGGGCCTCATGGAAATCTATCCAAGTCAATTGACATAGTTATGACTCATTAGTTAGTGGCCATATAATAATATTTCATGGTTTGTGACCTACATTATTCAACCATTCTCTTATTGACAGCCTTAACTTTGCTTCCTGCTTTACCACTATAATTCATGATGAAATAGATATCCTTGTGCATGTATCCTCTTGTTCTTTTTCCTCTGAGGCAGTGAAAAGGAGGTAGAATTACTAAATTTAAAGGTAAATGTATTTTTAATTTAGTAGATGTTGCCAGATTAATTTTCTGATGAATTGTAAAATTTCACATTTCTACAGCATATGAGAGCACTCTTGTTTCTGCATTCCTGTCACTGATAGGCCTTTTTGCTCTTTTTTCTGCTGTGACAAACTGATGGGGGCAGGGGGAGTGAATCTCCTTGATACTTAGAGTGCCCTTTCTTTGACTACCCGTGAGTCTAAGCATCTTATCCAATATTTATTGGCCTTGTGAATTTACTTTTATGTGAATTGTCCATCGATGTTCTTTGACCATTTTCATTCATTCATTCATTCATTTGTTCTCTACCCCCACTCTCTATTTTGGTTATTTTCTTGTAAGAGCTCTGTGAAAATTCAGATAATAACCTTTTTTTTTAACATCTTTATTGGAGTATAATTGCTTTACAATGGTGTGTTAGTTTCTGCTTTATAACAAAGTGAATCAGTTATACATATACATATGTTCCCATATCTCTTCCCTCTTGCGTCTCCCTCCCTCCCACCCTCCCTATCCCACCCCTCTAGGTGGTCACAAAGCACCAAGCTGATCTCCCTGTGCTATGTGGCTGCTTCCCACTAGCTAGCTATTTTACATTTGGTTGTATATATATGTCCATGCCACTCTCTCACTTCATCCCAGCTAACCCTTCCCCCTCCCCGTATCCTCAAGTCCATTCTCTACATCTGCATATTTATTCCTGTCCTGCCCCTAGGTTCTTCATGATCATTTGTTTTATTTACTTATTTTTTTAAATTCCATATATATGTGTTAGCATACGGTATTTTTTTTCTCTTTCTGACTTACTTCACTCTGAATGACAGTCTCTAGGTCCATCCACCTCACTACAAATAACTCAGTTTCGTTCCTTTTTATGGCTGAGTAATATTCCATTGTATATATGTGCCACATCTTCTTTATCCATTCATCTGCAGATAGTAACTCTTTTCTATCTCTTCATTAAAAACATTTTTCTCAAATTCATCATTTATCTGTTGTCATTAGCCAATCATATTGGGGGCTTTGCCACCCATATTTCAAAAATGAGAATATTTCACATTTATTTAAAGATGTTTTTCTCTACAGAGGCATAGGGAAAGTTTTTGAGAAAATTTTACACTTTCTGTAATAGTAATCTTCCTTTTTTTTTTTTAATAGTAATCTTTCTTAAATGAACCAGGATTACAGACACCAAAAGGAACATGTCAGTTTATAGTTACAAACTATGATTACAATAGGAGACACACATGTGTCTGGAATGGAACCCCCCCCCAGATAATCCAGAGAAAAGTGAAAAAATCTAATTTATTAGCACTGATAATACAGTTAACATATTTTGTCACCCACATTCTCTCAAAGGAGTTACAAGTTTTAAAGAAGGAAAAGCTGTGAAATAAATGTAAACAAGATATTTTCAGATTAGATGTAATACATCAAGGACCTATGTAGGAATTTGGGAGCAATTTAATCATATTGTCATTAACCTTTAATTATGATATATTTTGCCATGCAAAGATGTCTCATTTTTATACAGTCAAATGTGTCTATCTTTTGTTTTATGGCTTTTGGATTTTCTGCCTTTGTTAATATTTCCCCTACCCCTAGCTTATTATGTAATTTCCCTTGATTTTTCTTGAAGTTTTTATATTGCTTTATTTTTAATATTTAAATCTCTAGTCTTCCTGAAAATCACTTGTATATATGTATATTAGTGGATAACCAGTTGTGCCAGCACCATTTATTAAATCTAACCTTCCCCACTGAATAATTGAATAAGCTACTATCTTTGCCATATAACATTATATATATAATCTTTAGGTTATCTAAATATTCTCTTTTATTTTTCATTGATCTATTTATTCCCATGTTAATGTGATTTTGATTCTATTACGGTAGATTTTTGTTGTATGTTCTTATATCTGATAAGAGAAGTTTCCCCTTACAATTCATTCATGTTATACTTTTCTTGACTACTTTAGGCATATAGTCTTTTTTATGAATTCACACTCATTGTAGCTAAGTATCCCCTAATGCCTGCTGGAATTCCAATTGCAATTGCATTAATTTATAAATTACTTTAGAAAGTATTAACTTATTACATGTCATACTCAGTGGAGGATTATAAAAACTCTTTAAAGACCAGACTCACACTAATGGGGATACACTAGAGTGTTGTACAGCCAAATCTTGTTTGGTTGTGCTTTTGCTTTATTGCACTTTGTACATACTACATTTTTTACACATAAAGGCTTGTGGCTATTCCTCGTCAAACAAGTCCGTTGGCGCCATTTTTCCAGCAGCATTTGCTCACTTCATGTCTCTGTGTCACATTTGGGCAAGTCTTGCAATATTTCAAGCTTTTTAATTATTATTATTGTTATGGTGATCTGTGATCAGTGATCTTTGTTGTTACTATTGCAAAAAGATTATGACTCACTGAAGGCTCAGATGACGGTTAGGATTTCTTAGCAATAAGATATTTTTTAATCAAGGTATATACATTGTTTTTTAGACATAATGTTACTGCACACTTAATAGACTACAGTATAGTGTAAACATAACTTTTATATGCACTGGGAAACCAAAAAATTCATGTGACTCCCTTTATTGGGATATTTGCTTTATTGTAGCGGTCTGGAACCGAACCGCAGTAGCTCCAAGGTATGCCTGTAATGTGCGCTTTTCCTGCCAAGTAAGCTCAAGGCTGCAGTTAGGACACTGAGTGAAGGAGAGGAAGGAAAGCTACTAGCAGCTGTAGAGAAGCCACAAGTGCCAGTCTCTGTCCTCAGTCCTTTGCACAGTGCCTCATACACATAATTTTATATCTGCACTTAATATAAATTAAAAACCCTTTCTGCAGGTAGGTTTGAAGATTTCGTAGCTCAGGTATTTGAAAACAGGAAATGCTGTTGGGTGAGGACAGCTCGTGTGTGCTCTGTGTGGTTTGCCTCTTTGCTTTGGATCATGCTCCTCCGTTTGCCTTGAACACCCGCCACCTGCCTCAATTCAACCTGTCCATGTCCACTTAGCTCCCTGTTCCAGGAAAACGTTCCCATCCCAAACCAGAGAGACTCCTTTCCCTTCTTAACTCCCATGGCCCTTTGCTCTCTCTGATAGCATTTATTACACCCTTTATTGTCTTATGGATAATTAGCCATTCTTTGTACCACTTTTACTAAATTGAACATCTGCCTTGTGGTTGTTTGGGGTGCTGGGGATACAATGGTGAGGAGATGGTGGATTTATCGTTATTTCCTACACTAAACTTCATGCCTGTGAATCAAATCTTTTTCCCTTCTATTCAGAGAATTCTTCATAGTGACTCATACATAGAACATGTTCAACCAGTGTTTGGTGAGTGAGTGAATATATGATAGGGATTAGGCCATAGGTGCAATGATTGTGGCTGAAATATGATTTTTCTCAGTTCTACATCAATCAGTTATCACTTTTTCCCTACTTTAAAATTTTTTAGAATACACCGTATTTGTTGCTTTTCCCCCAAATGTCTTTCGTCAAATTTTTCCTAGTTTGCCAGAATTATTTTTCATTTTAAAAAATAATAATAATAATTGAAGATTTTCCCCTACTATATTTTAGGCACCATAATAAGCATTGGGGATAAAATGGGGATCAAAAATAAACCCACATCGGGCTTCCCTGGTGGTGCAGTGGTTGAGAGTCCGCCTGCCGATGCAGGGGACACGGGTTCGTGCCCCGGTCTGGGAAGATCCCATATGCCGCAGAGCGGCTGGGCCCGTGAGCCATGGCCGCTGAGCCTGCGCGGCCGGAGCCTGTGCTCCACAAAGGGAGAGGCTGCAACAGTGAGAGGCCCGCGTACCGCCAAAAAAAAAAAAAATAAAAAAAAAAATAAACCCACATCAATAAAATTGCTGTTTAAAAGATGGAAGTTGGGTCTGTTTTCTCCAAATAGTATGTAGGCACAATATTTTTTAATCTAAAATTATGAAGTCTAACTTATAATACAGGTAAAGGTGTTAGGAGCCTAAAATAGATTTAATATTTGATACCTATATTTAAATTGAGAAGTGAGTGAACATAACTCTGAATATTCTAGATTTGTGGACTTAGTGTTCATAATTAGAAAAATATGGGACTAAAACAGAAATAATCAGTGCTCCCAATCTTTTGGGAGTAACAAACTTTTTAAAGAATGAATACTTCCAGTATAACCCAGTTTTATTCTCTATTGTAATAAAATAAACATTTATTTTAAATTTAGACATTTAATTGTGTCTTGCCCGATATACTTATGATTCAGCTAGAAACATGTGTCTAGATGAATACTTATACATTAACTTAATTAGAAACTGTGAATTTACACTGATCAGGTCTATATTTATTGAGCACATACTACATGCCAGGGATTATTCTAGGAACTCAGGGTACAGCAATGAGCAAAACAAAGATCCCTGTTCTTGTGCACTTATATTCTAGTTAGGGGCCGATGGGGGAGACAGCAAATAAACCATAAATATAGTAAATGAGCAAATTATGAAATATAAAAGGTAATAAGTGCTATGAAAAAATAGGGGAGATTAAGGGGGTTTAAGGGTGCTGGAAGTGAAGGGGTCGGGGCAGGCTGCAGTATAAAATAAGGTTATATTAAATATAATAAGATTATATTAAATAAGGTTATGTTAATATTAAGTTAAATAGGAAGAACTACACCCAGCCTAAAACTTAAGAAATGTGGAGTTACAGAGTGCTATCAGAGGAGATTCAAAACTGCAACTACGGGGTTGAAAAATAAAAACTGTAAGGAATCTTAGAGATACTTGTATTACTCAGCTTGAAAGAAAAGGTCTGGGAAGACACAATAATGATTTTCCAATGGTGTTTCTAACTCCATTGAAGATGCTACTTGCAGAAATGTTCTCAATTGTAACATGAGAAATGTAGGTCCCCCACAAGGGAGAACTGCCTGGGAACGAGAACTCTTGTGTTCTAAAATGTGATGTATGGAAAGACTGAGAGAATGTCTTCTGAATGACTTAAACTTGATTAATTTTGATTTGTAAACCCACTCATGGAATGTACTACTCAATAAGTATTAGCTTTTACTATTATGAATAATGATCATGGGTCTGGAATAATTTATGTGGTATTTCAGTTATTAAATAAATAAATGCTACCCTACTCGTAGAGAAATGAACTAGACATTAAAAGTCCATTCTAGTTCTATGATTCCATCATGTCTTCCTTAGTGGTAAAAATACCATTAAGAGCTGTGAATACCCAAGAGATATTTGCTTATAACTAACACATCAAGGTAAGAGATGTGCGGGCATGTTCTCTTTCTCTCTTTCTCTCATGCATTCAGAAGCTTTGATACTTCCAAAGCTTTTCCAAAGCTTTCCAAAGAATTGAAGTTTTCTTTTTATTTCCTCTTTCTTTTTTTTACCATAAGAGAATTAGATCATCAGGCCAATTCTTCCAAATAGTTCCATGGAATGAGTTGATTACATCATGTAATTCAAGTCTATACCAACTACTGAGATTGTCTACAGTAGGAACAGGAGGCACCTAAATCCATCAAGCATTTTAGCTGTTTTTTTTCTTTTCGGTGGAACATAAGAGAGGGGTGAGCAATTTGCTGCTACAAATATAGCAGATTGTTGTAAGGCTGTATCCTGTTTGGAAATGATCTCATCTAATATGTCCGTTGGTGGTTAGCCATACTAAGCAGAACTATTATGATACGGCATTGTTGTTAGAGAGCCTTCCAAGTTAAAGCCGTAAGGATTCCTCACTGCCATGGGGCAGGGCTTATGAGTGAGATGTAATTGTCGAGGGTCTTCAACTCTAACCTTAATCCATATAAGGACTTGTTGCAAGTCATCTTATTTCTTATTTTCGCGCATTATTGTGCTCCTAGGATTATTCTAGTAGATGAACTGTGCTATGTGTGTAACGATGAATTAGAGATAAAGTCAGGTTTCTTCCTTCTTTATTGATTTAGAGTAGGAATACATCTGAATACATCTCCTTTGCAGTCATGCTGCTTGAATACCGTTCAGGCGTGCAGTGGCGTGCCCTCTTTTATTGCCTCCTTCCTCTGCCCCCACTCAGTAAACAATAGAACTTAAACCATGAACATTCAGAGCTGTGCAGTCTAACATGGTGGCCACTAGCCGCCTGTGGCCACTGATCACTCGAAACGTGGATAGTCCGAGATGAAATGTGCTGAAAGTGTAAAACACTCACCAGATTTCAAAAAGTTAGTAAAAAAAAAAAAAAAAAAAAAGAATGTAAACTATCTCATTGATAATTTTTATATTGCTTACATATTTTGGATATATTGGTTTAAATAAAATATATTATTAATCTTAACTTTCTTTTTACTTTTATAATGTGGCTACTATAAAATTTAAAATCGCATATGTGGCTTTCATTATATTTCTACCGGGCGGCGCTGGTCTAGAGTCTCTTTGCCCTCCCACTTTCCCTTCTGTTACCCTGGGAGAAGCCTTTAGAACCAGTATTGATTACTTCACGCAGCCCAGGGAAGGATTTGTTTCTGGGTGTGTGTACACATGTGTGCATACATGTGAGTGCACATGTAGGGGTGTTAGAGCTGGAGAAGGAGCAAAAGAAGGAAAAGGAAGTGAGTAGTTTCAACCAGCATCGGTCTGAGACACCATCACTTAAAGTAAGGAAGGAGGAAGAGCTGAGCACAAATTAGTTCCCCATCAGGCAACTTTGTTCTTTGTTTTAGTAGAGGGAGAATCACTGGGACATCAGACTCTTCTGAATTAAAATGTAGACACAAAATACAGAAGCAGGGCTTCCCTGGTGGCACAGTGGTTGAGAGTCCGCCTGCCGATACAGGGGACGCGGGTTTGTGCCCTGGTCAGGGAAGATCCCACATGCCGCGGAGCGGCTGGGCCCGTGAGCCATGGCTGCTGAGCCTGCACGTCCGGACCCTGTGCTCCGCAGCGGGAGAGGCCGCAACAGTGAGAGGCCCACGTACCGCAAAAAAAAAAAAAAAAAAAAAAATTAAAAAAAAATACAGAAGCAAACAAGGTTTTAAGAATTATCATTGTCATCACTTTCCTTAGTCAACAAAGATAATTAAGAACCGACCTATATCCCACCTGATAGTTCTGATTTGGATAAAGGATATAGTATGTTCTATTCTGCAGCATTTGATAAAAGAGAAGTTTCTGGCTGAGATAGAGTCTTTTAATGATCTTATAGTTTACACTTAAATAAACATCCAAACTAATATGATGGTGTTCCTGGAGAACTGGAAGATTTTGTAAATCAAGATGCTTTTGTTAAAAGTTAAGATATCAGGCAGATTCTACTTTTTCAAGAAAAAATAAGGGTATTTTAGAGCCCAAGCCCATATGACTTAAGTCAATGATTTAATATTCTACATAAGACAAATCAGTTTTACTATAATCTTGTCATAGATCATGAAATGGCAAACAAATATTTTCACCATTTTATTGGCATAATTAATTAAATAGCCCAGGTGGGGAGCCCAGTGATAATAACCACAAACTGAACTGTTATTTAGGTTAATGAAAGGGGAAAGGGGAGGGCCAAGACATTTAGATCAGCGCTAGCCAATAGAATATGTAATGAAAGCCGCATCTGTAAGTTAATATTTTCTAATAGCCACACTGATTATTTTCTGCAGCTCAGAGAAAGACACATTATTTGCGAGAGAGAGAGAAAGTTTAGTGTGAAGCAAGGGATGAAGTGGTCCTGCAGCTGGAACTTTATATCCCCAGGTTGGAACACTGTCATGGAAAGCACTAGCCAAGTGTTGGTAAACTAACTATACTTGCAGTTTATCATAGGATTACACTATTTCATAGCCGAAGACGGAGACCTGACAGCCTCTCATTTCAAGGGAGATGAATTAGACCCAAGGTAGCAAAGTAACTCACCTCAAGTCCCACAGCCGAAGTGGCAGAAGTAGAAATAGCACCCAGTTTTTAATCCCTGTAGACGGTTGTCCGCACTGTTCTATGCTGCCTCTGGATTATTGAGTCATTCATTTCTTTGTTCATTGCTCTGTTCAAAAGAACATTTGGTGCCAGGCACTGTGCTATGGCCTTAGGATACAGTGATGGATATGACCTTCCTCGTCCTCAAGGACATTATGTCATCCTGTGACCCTGTTCAATTTTCATGGTAAGATGAGGATAGGAATACTTCAAAGGATATTTGTGACAAGCTCAAAGGGCTCCAAGACGTAAGGGTTTGCCCTCCATTTGTGAAGAGAAACACTTGAAGGAGTCAGCAGAGACCTATTCTGAGTGAACCACACTAAACAATATGGTTAAGGAGAGGACAAAACTCATGACCTCTTCAGTTGAAATCACACTGGAAACTGCTTGATGGACTGTATGAGGAGCCAGGTTTGGGTCCCACCTGTCCTGAGGGAGAGAAAGGCTGTTCCACTCACATCAGTTAATTGACAAACACTTCATTATGGACCCTGAATGTTTGGGATCATGGAACATGCCACGATTTGGCAACTGCTGGTGCTCTGAGGATTTAAGAGACAAACCACCATGGGACTGTTCTGACTCTGGAGGGGCAAATATTGTTCATGGTCATGAGAGGATTGGTTAAAAGAAAACAAAACAAAACAAAACAAGTCATTAGGTCATCATGAATCTTCCTAAGGATCAGAATACATTTCATAAAGTTTGAGTCACAAATACAAAGTCCCCATAACTCATTTCCCATTTCCTATGCATTCCCTCCCAGTCAATGCTCCTATGGGTACATATTTTACATTGTTTAATCAGGATGTATGTGTAATTTTTATAATCTGGATTTTGCAATTAAAAATTTCCCCAAACTGCTTTTCCACAGTTTGTCTAAGTCATCATAATTGTTATTTTAGTGACTGCATAATATTCCATTCAGTATTCCTATCATGTTTTGCTTAAACTTGTTGTTAACCAACTTATTAAACAAGATGCTCCTTGGACTTTACTGAAAATCATTATGAATGCTTAAGAGTTTTCATGATAAAACACATACTTACCCTATAAAGCACATTCAATGGATCATTTAGTGGCACAGTATATGCTGCTGTAGAGTCATAGGCCTTCAACCTCCCCAATAGCAAGATGCTTTCAAAGTGTCTTTTGGCTTAAAACAATTTTGCAAAATTGGTACATATAATAGGCTCAGCTAACCCAGAAATTAAAAAGAACTCTGTTGGCAGCACTGCCCCTTCTTGTAATAGGCCAGGAATGTGGACACTGTTTTTATTGGTACATGACTGCTGAAGTTCCTAGTTTGTTTGTTTGTTTTTTGTGGTACGCGGGCCTCTCACTGTTGTGGCCTCTCCCGTTGTGGAGCACAGGCTCGGGACGCGCAGGTTCAGCGGCCATGGCTCATGGGCCCAGCCGCTCCGCGGCATGTGGGATCTTCCCAGACCAGGGCACGAACCCGTGTCCCCTGCATCGGCAGGCGGACTCTCAACCACTGTGCCACCAGGGAAGCCCATGAAGTTCCTAGTTTTTATAAAGTGATCTGGTCCCTAAGAATCTGAGGACTAAACTATATAGTGACCCCCCAAACCTAAGGAGGAGGCCGTGGATTAACTAGGCTCACTTTCTTAATCAGGGCAGGATAATGGGTTCCAGGAGTCTGTGGCTGCCGTACCTACTTAGGAAGGGAATGGAGCATGGGTCAACTTAATTTTTTAGGTCTTTGGAAAACTGTTATAAATAATATAGGAAACTAAGATATTTTATCCTAGATAAAAGTAGTTACAACTTCTGTTGTAGTTAGAAGTTTTAAGTAAGGTTAGGTCCTTTTTGATATTGAGTCTGTATGGGAGTAGAAATTTTCTTTCTGCCGATTATTTTAACTTTCATTTGATGACCTGATAAAAGGAGTTATGTATTCATCTGACCTTGGGCAATGACTTAAACTTCTTTGATTTTCACTTCTTTCCATTTTCTACCTGGGAATGATTACATCTGGCTTACCTGTATCATGAGATTGCTGTGAGAATCGAATGAGATGTAAACTGTAAAATCTTCTGACAAGGGCAAGGTGGATGCTATTATTAATCACTGGTGATGCTAAATGACCATGATGAGTGAGAAATCCCCAGATACATCATCAGACAGCAGGACACTCTGTGGGTGTGTCAGGCTAGGATATGGTGAAGTGACGCCAGTTAGCACCAGTGATTTGTTCCCTAATGCAAACCTCTTCCTTTACTTGTGGAAGCATGCTTCCACAGACTAGGCAAGGTGTTCTGAACTCACAATATTAAGGTCATCCAGAGAATCAGCCAGGAAGAATTTCCCTAATATTTTTGTGTTCTGCAGTGACAAATTATACCAAGACCCATGTGTAAACAGTTATTTCCAGGAATAAGAGACAGTGTCATCAAAAATGGAAGACAAGTCTGTGGCTAGAGGAGCATCTTCCCTATGCATTTGAACACTCAAGCTTGCTTTAAATTGTGTCCAGGTTGTGTGGTTAAGTTTTTGCCTGCAGGGAGTAAGCCACACAACTCCCCACAATTTCAGTGGGAGGCACCTGACCCAGTTTCCGTGGTCTGAGCTGAAAGATTACCCGAGTGTGGGCACTGTCACAACGGCCTATAAACATTACATAAGGAACTCTTTTAAAATTCACATTTTAAAGAGTAAATTAGATAGTCTTCATTTGTTTTGCTTAGGTTTTTGGGTGTAATTACTTTTTCCTCCTGAGGCATTTCAGCATCATCTCCACAAATAGTTATTAGAGGATTGGGAAACAGTTCTGCACTCACTGTCTTAGAATATAAATCTCACCCATGTAAAGCCATATATGTTTGTCCTGGGCAGATAGGAAATGACTGATTGTGTCATTGTTCTCTTGGCCTGACTCTGCCCAGGTATCTTAGATACATAGGGTGATAGATAAACTCTTTCAGGGCCACGGAAGACATATTCAATGAACCTAGCTTCAGGGCACAGAGTATCTTCACGATATTTGGAAAGAATAAACTATTTCCTCCTTCCTTACCAGGAGTTCGATAACACCATCCTTACCTTTGGAAGAGATGAGAGCATAGGTCATTTCTATCTCTTTGAGACTTTGAAAAAAATTAAGATAAAGAAAGTGAGATAATATATGCTGAAGAAAAGAAGGCTGCCACAGAAGATGTAGTCCACATATCCACTGAGTACCAAAAAATGGAAAATGAGGTTTAACTAGGGTTGCATCTGAGGATTTATGTCCAGACAATGATGATCGCCTCTGAAGTGAGTGGGAGTTCCCTTCCACGGGTAGAGTTCTAGTTGCATGAAATGATGTCCTTATGAACCTGCCTAAAGTGGCTCCTTATCCACATACCTCTGATAAATCTTCGTCATAGTATTATTTTTATACATCACTTTGAGTAAGTAGAAGGGTTCATTTGTGTTAAATAGGTGAGCAGTTGGCAGAAGGGACATTTCTTAACCTGATAATGAGGGAAAGCCCTCATTAAGACCCTAAGCATTCAAGAGCCACGGTCTTCTACTGTATCTCTTTCTTCTCTGTAATTTGTTTTCTCAAAATCTGGTCTGTAAACCACCTGCAGCAGAATCACTTGGAGAGCTTGTTAGAAATGCACATTCTAAAAAAAAAAAAAGAAATGCACATTCTTGGGCCCTAGTTCAGACCTGCTGAATCAGAGACTCTGGGGTGGGGCCCAACAGTCTGCATCAGCAAGCCCTGCAGGGGATTCTGATGCTCGCCAAAGTCTGAGAAGCATTGGGATGAGGACATCCATTTCCTTCAGAAATTCTTTACAACGGTAGGGAAAAGACTCGCGAAGAGAATGTGATTCATTCGCAATGCTTGGGTTTTGTTAATCTCAGGTTAGAAGGAAATTTATAAGGAGATTTAATCCAGCCCTCTCTCTAGTATTTGAATCCCTCCCTTCCTCCCTTTTTCCCTTCCTCTCTTTCTTTCCTCCTTCCTTCCCTCATTTCTTTTCCCTCTTTCTCTTTCTATCTTATGTGCCAGACACTAGACCAGGGATTGAGGATGCAGTGATGAATGCGAACGGCAGTCTCCTGTCTTCCTAGAGCTTACAGTCTAGGGAAAAGGCATATTAAAATGATTATACTAACAACTATGAAATTATAATTGTTCTAAGTACTATGGTGAGGAGGTACACAATGTCATGATAGTGTATAATAGAGAGATTTAAGCAAGTCCGTACACTTTCTACAAGGTAACTCAGCCCTGATGGAGCACTTCCCCTTGGAGGGGAACTTTTGACAACTTATTGGAGCCTATTTCACTCTAAGATAAATCTAAATGTTAGAAATTTTGAGTCAAAATATTGAGTCAAAATCTGCCACACTCTACTTTGGACCCTGCTATCCTGACTCTAGTATCTGGAATCTACAAGGAACAAATCCAGTCCTCTTTTACATTGCAGATCTTCACACAGATAAAGAATTCTTCCCTCCAGTTTTTTTCTTTCCAAGGCTGTGAGATTCCTCATTTACTTGGTCTTCTTCAGAATACTCCACTTTTTTTCTTTATTTTTAAATTTTTTGTAAAATATTCTGTTGCTCAGCATGAGCTGGAAGTATACAATGATAAGCTCAGAGTGGTGTATCTCAGAATCTATCTATAACCATCATTGTCTTTGGTATATTCCACATTCCTGTGGTCCAACCTCACCTGCTTTACGTACGACTGTATCACACCACTGACTTGTACTGAGCTCACAGTTAAGTGAAACCCTGGTTACCTATCTATCTCTGTCTGTCTGTCTGTCTATATATTACCTTTTCCAAGTAATTGAAAATGTTTTGCTCTAAGATGTCAGTAACATCAGCCCTTTAACCAGCACCCATCATTTAGGCTATTTACCTACTTCATTATGTTTGTTTGCATTATCAACTAATCTAAATTTCTTCAGTGTGTCAGTCAAAATTATGCAAAGCTCTAATATTTGTCTTGCTAAAATCTAGATACAGGATGTCTCCAAAGTCAAAGGTAGCTATTCTACCAATGTAATTTGTTTAAAGGAAATGAGGTTAGTTTGTCTTCACTTGTTTTAGTAATTTCCACTTCATTTTCTGTGTTAACAAACAGCCTTTTAATATTTATTGACAAGTCAAAAATTCATGAGATGTACCGCTTTTAGCTAGATGAAGCATACAGTTTTTCTGCGTGGTTAAAACATTCTATCAAAACAATAGAAACACCTTTTTTCCATTTATTTAAGAAGTCTTTTATATTCTCAGAGTGAGTTCTCGTATCTTTGTATTTTCAACTAGAGTAACACCATTATAATTCATTCTGGGGTCCCTGGATCTTCAGGAGGTGTACATTCTTTCTTGGCTTATTCCTCTTCTCTTCCTGGTAGGTCTGTGCTCACTAACACAGACATGGTTTGGCCAGTAGATGAATATTTTCTTCTGGCAGTTTACAGAATACTATTCAGGGACTTCTAAGTAAACCTGGGGCTAGTTCTCATAAGAGTTATTATTTACAATTTGGTAATAAATATTTGCTTAAGTTGGTCATGAATAAATAAGTTTTTAAATAAAATTAAAAACTTTTATTACCATTTCATTAGAACAGACATCATGCATTTTTAATCCCAATGAGAGGGTTTTCTTTTGTTTTGTTTTTAATAATGCACATCACATTCTATCTTGCCCTCAATCTGCTCACTAATTAAATGAGTGGTTTGGACTAAATGATCCCTGTGATATAGTCAAATTCTAGAATTATATGATTCTAAACTTTGAGAAGGAAATAAAATTTAAAATAACTTTATAAAATGGATGGCTAGTGGGAAGCTGCTGCATAGCACAGGGAGATCAGCTCAGTGCTTTGTGACGACCTAGAGGGGTGGGATAGGGAGGGTGGGAGGGAGGCTCAAGAGGAAGGGGATATGGGGATATATGTATACCTATAGCTGATTCACTTTGTTGTACAGCAGAAACTAACACCACATTGTAAAGCAGTTATATTCCAATAAAGATATAAAAAAATAAAATAAAATAATTTTAAAGTTAAACCACCACACACACACACACACACACACACACACACACACACACACACCACCTGTGCATGTAAAACTGATGAAATCTGAATAAGGTAGCTAGATTGAATCAGTGTCAATTTCCTGCTTGTGATATTGTACTATAGCTTTTGCAAGATATTTCCATTAGGGAAAACTGGGTGAGGATATGTTGGATATCTCTGTATTATTTCTTATAAAAGTGTGAATGTACGATTATCTCAAAATAAAAAGTTAAAAAAATAAAACCATAGAGTGTTATAACAGGACATTGGAAGCAAATAGGCCTTGCTTGTCCATATACTAGCTGAAATGGATTAGTTAACCTTTCTGAAACTCAGTTTCTTTGTCAGCCTTAAAGTGGGAATATGAATTCCTACCTAATGGGATTATTGGAAGGATTATATGAGACAGTGTGTGTAAACATCTAGTATGGTTCATACTCCATGATAGTATTCAGTAAATGCTGGTTACTTTCCCCAGGGCTGCTTCTGTGCTCTGGAAGAGAAACTAGGACAAACAGCCTTGCTGCAGGTCTCCTAAAAAAAAGACGACATATGACCTGAAGCTGAAGACAGTTTGGAAGCATACATTGGTGAGATGAACCCCATAGCAGTGTAGTGAGTAATGCTGTTACATAACTTTCACAAATCACCAGGCAGATCAGCTAACATGGCTTGGCACCGTTTACCAATAAAATAAAATAACAAGGCAGCTTCCAAACCCAGCCCGAGTCAGGGAGTCCCAACACAGCAGCCAGAGTTAAAATCCAGGATGACTACATAGGCCTTGGAGCTTTGGCCTTTCAGTTGACTCAGACATGCAGTAAATCCGTATAAGTGGAAAAAAAACAAAAACGATTTCTCTCTGGCTGGCCCCCTGAATAATTGTCCCCAAGGGGCCTAGAGAAGCTTTCTTTCCCTTGCAAAAGTCCTTAATCATGTCTCCCAAATATGAGCTTTCCATGCAGCTGCACAGATGAGAACTAGGGAGGGACTAAGGAAAATAGACATGTCTTGGTCCCGAGGATGTGATTGTTGAGTGAATGGCCAAGATGTGTCTCCCACATGTCGCCTAAAGTGTTTAGAGTTTCCCAGAGCTCTGTCCTCACCTTTGATCTGATGAATGTTTTTGTCAGTGAGTTGGATAGAAACACAGAAGGTTAAACCCACCAAATTTTCGTATGATACCGAGGTAAAAAAGGGAGTCTGGGGACAGAATTACAATTTTTTAATGATTTTGGCAGGCTCTAGGTCACTGAACTCATCATGGTAAGTTGTACTTTAACAGGGGTAATGTTAAAGCCTGCACTTCAAAATCAAAAGCAGAAGTATAGGTTAGAAAAGGCTTAGATTGACAAGGGTTTTTTATGAAAAAGTTGTAGGGATTTTATTGGACTACAGGAAATGTATGAGCCAACAGGTTGCTATGGTTGATTAAAAAAGAGGTTAGGGGCCAGAAAAAGGAAAGTAATCTTTCTACTTTACATTATTTGCACTAGTTAGACAATACTCTTTGTGTTGTATTCAGTCTAGGTCCAAATTTAAGAAAGATATTGACAGATTCAAATTGGTCACTAAGGGAAGGAAGGAAAAAGGAGGGCCAAGTTTTTAAAAATCCCCAAACTATATTGTTTAAAGGATGATTGCAGGAAGATAAGGATACTCAGCTATCTTTTAGTTACCATATGGAAGAAGAGTAAACTTGTCTATTTTGCTCTGAAAGGCAGAAGCAGGATTAATGAGAGTTCATGGAAACAGATTTTGGCTCAACAGAAGGAAAATTTTTCAAATAATTACAGCAGTTCAGTGACAAAAAAGACTATTTCATTAAATTGTGAGCCTCCTGTCACTGGAAATATTCAAGCTAAGGCTGGACGGGTGTCTTAGGGATTCTGAAGTCTCCCAGCATTGAAAAGAGCTTGGGGTGGGTGACCTTTGAGATCAGTTCTAACTCTCATAGTCTATGATTTAAGTAAGCATGAATGCCAAGGCTGCTTATGACATGCCAGAGCCACTTTTTCAACTCTTGGCTCTGATTCTGACCAGCTGTGTGACCTTCAGCTAAGAAATTAACCATTTCTTCTTCCAGTTTCCTCATCCTTAAATTGAAGGAGCTGGATTTAATGATGCCTAAGTTCTCCCCAGCATGTCTGTCTCCTTGAGCATCCTCATGACTACAGCATGTTGGAAAAGTAGAGTCTGAGCTGATGCCTGCCATTTTTCTAAGTCAGCTTGCAGGAGAGGGCCGAAAGACCAAAAACCATTGTTGATTCTGGGGGCCATGGAACTAACTCTCAAGTTCTTGTTGGCAGGAGCATGGGTGATTATGATCCCAGAATCTGTTCCCATGGGATCCGTGGCAGGAAGTAGATTAAATAACTGAAAATCTGGTTTCTTTCAAACACCTGTACATTCTGGCTGAGTTCAGCAGTGCCTTGGCAAACAGCTTAGAAGAAGTGAAGATCATATGAGCATTGCATTGTAGTTCTGTCCTTTACAAAGCAAACCTTTGTCTTTATTTCCTTAATGATCTGGCAGTTTCTATTGGACTTTGTTTATAATCATGAGAACCAATATCCATAAAGCAACTTATTACGTGACAGATAGTGTTCTAAAAGTTTTATATAAATTACTTTACTCCGTTTATAATCTAAAAAATCTAATGATGAAATCAGTGATTAGGTCCTTTTTACCATAAGGAAAAAGAGTAGTTAAAATCCAGTGTAAGTCTGGCTTAATGGTAGAGTCCAGAATGGAGATTCATGCCCTTATTTTTTTAAACTTCATTACTGCTGTTCGATGACTGTAATTTCCTTTGTGGTCCATTTGATTGCTAATACTTTTTTTCTCTGCCTATATTAACATGCCTCATCCTGCACCACTGCTGCATTCTAGCTCTTCCACTTCTTCCTTGACTTCTCTCTGGCTCCCACATCATTGCCTCCAAATCTCATTTCTTCAGTTATTTTCTCCAAAGGTCTTTGAAAAAGCAGCCATCAGGGGGAGTATCATAGTTTTCTTTACATATATATGTATATAGATATAGATGGTATGGCCATGATTTCAGATACCTCCTCCGGTTACTGAGGTCAGCTAGGGGAGAAAGAAGTAAATTGATGCTTCTTGTAAGGACTTGAAGAACTTAAACCTCATTCCCAGGCTCGTGGGTCTGGCAATACTCACTCCATCTAAGTACCACATTTTCTTCCATCTCTTTGTTTCCTTAGGCTGGAAATGAAAACAGCTGTTAAAAATAAGAGCACATGAGTCAGTTTTGAATCTCAATGTAGTAATTACAGTTTCCATCTCAATTGGTATAGTTCCTTCCAGTGTACTGAGCCCCATATCACAGCCCCCTTGTTGCCAATTTTATATCAAGACCTTAACTTGTGTTTTCCAAACCTCTAAGATTAAACACTAAATCAATTGCCAAACCAAATAAATAAATAAATAAATGGCAAGGAAGAGAACACTTCAATTTGAAAACCTGATTCTTGGGACATGCCTTCTTTCTGATTTACAATTTTTTTTTTTTTTTTTTTTTTTTGCGGTACACAGGCCTCTCACTGCCGCGGCCTCTCCCATTGCGGAGCACAGGCTCCGGACGTGCAGGCTCAGCGGCCACGGCTCACGGGCCCACCCGCTCCGCGGCATGTGGGATCTTCCCAGACCGGGGCACGAACCCGTGTCCCCTGCATCGGCAGGCGGACTCTCAACCACTGCGCCACCAGGGAAGCCCTGCTTGTACTCATATAGAGGCTATTCCTTGAGTTGTATTTTCTCTTTTCCAAGTTCCTGAGGTTTATGACCTAGTAAGCCAATCTCAAAAGAGTCATCTACAATCCATTAATTGATTGTCCCCTTTTAGAGCAGATTGATCCTCTTTTAGTTCTGCTCAGTCCCCGAATCAACCATTGAGTCCTTGACTGAGCAATCCCACTGGCTTAAAGCTCTGAAGGTCCTCCCCCCCAGCGAATCAGCTGCCTTCAACTGACCTATCTAATATTGCCCTATTAATACAGATCATATGCTATTAGCAAGAGAACTTTGTGTCCTACTGGGGGAGAAGCAGGAGGCAGGAGACTTGACCCTTTCAGTCATTTCACTTTGTCTACTTTATTTCCATTTTCTAAGATTTGATTTCTTTATTTTTAGATTAGATTATTTCTAAAATTCACTTTCCTGCTAATATTTCTATAATTCGGTTATCACTGTATCCTCCATGAGCTAGTTTTATGTGATGAAAATTCTCTTGGTCAGTTTGGGCTGCTCTAACAAAAATACCATGGTCTTGGAAGTCCAAGATCAAGGCAGTGGCAGATCCAGTGTCTGGACAGAGACAGAGAGAGGGGAGAGAGACAGAGCAAGAGAGCGAGCCTTTTCTTATAAGGGCTTAAGTCCAACGTGAGGGCTCTACCTTCATGACCTAATTACCTCCCAAAGCCTCCATCTCCAAGTATCATTACATTGGGGATTAGGGTTTCAACATATGAATTTTAGGAGACACAAGCATTCAGTCCATTGCAGAAATGAAGATATTTGCATGCACGGTATGATTTGTGGAATTCCAGGAAGGCCATTTAGCACACTTAAAAATCCTATACCGGGCTTCCCTGGTCGCGCAGTGGTTGAGAGTCTGCCTGCCGATGCAGGGGACGTGGGTTCGTTCCCCAGTCCAGGAAGATCCCACATGCCACGGAGCGGCTGGGCCCGTGAGCCATGGCCGCTGAGCCTGCGCGTCTGGAGCCTGTGCTCCGCAACGGGAGGGGCCACGACAGTGAGAGGCCCGCGTACCGCAAAAAAAAAAAAAAAAAAAATCCTATACCATTGGGTATCCATTCCTTTGTGGTAGGATATTACCTCTCAGATAAAACACCTTTTAAAATCCAATATGTTTGGAAAGGGAAATCAAAAAACTAGTATGTGAGGTAGTATAGCGTAGTGCTTAGAAGCAGGCTCTTCGGTCAAACTATCTGAGTTCATACCCTTATTGGTATATGACCTTTGGCAATTAATTCACCTTTCTGTGCTTCCTGTGCTATAGTCTCCTCATCTACAAGCTGGAGATGATAATACTCACCTCAGAGGTTTCTGTGAGGTTTCAATGAAATATGTAACATGCTTAGAAGAACAGTATCTTGCTATATGTGTTAGCAATTATTATCCTTCATTTGTATAAATCAGCCTATTATATTGATGTCCTTTTGACAGAAAGTTGATATCAGGTCACAGAGAAATTGGAGTTTTATTTGGGAAACTGGGAGGGGATACCTTGGGTACATGAGGCACTTTGAGGAATAGTCTGCCTTACTGAGGTGTTATAGTTGGTGGCATAAAGCCACTAAGTGCCTGGGTGTCTGAGGGAAATACAAGAGAGATAAAGGGGGATAGATTTGCTCTGGTCATAACCAGCATGTCTAGTAACTGATAGAATTAATCAGCTGGTAGAGTGAGCAAGTCATGTGATATACACCTGCAAATGAATTTGGAATTCAGTACTTGCTTAACTTTTTTGTGTCTCATAATTCTATCCCTTGTAATATTCAGGTAATGCTAGGTCTCTGGACCATGGCAAAATGTAAAATAAAGTGGTTTTGTTTGCTAAATGCCCTTGCCTCTTTCTTTTAGATTACATGAAGCAGACGACATTTGAAGTCCAAGCCTTTTTAGAAGCTGTGCAATTCTTCCGACAGGAGAAGGGACACTATGGCTCGTGGGAAATGATCACTGGGGATGAAGTCCAGGTAACGTGGGGCTCAGACTTTTGGATCCTATTCTCCATCTGAGTGGTAGGAGGTCAGGGTCATAATAAATAAGCAAATTTAAAAAGTTGCAAGCATGGAAGATGTGGTTCCAAAGGCCATTTCTCTCATTGTCTAGAAGCGTTTAGTCAGCAAACTATTGGACACCTTCTCTAAAGACCTCCAGACCAGACATTAAATAGGGCAGCCCAAAATACTGCAACTGCAATGGAAGAGCTACTTCCAGTTTCTTTCTGGAAAATGCATATTCTCTCAAATGACCTCATGCTTCCAGACTAGAAGCAAATGTGAGCAGTGTGGCATAGTGCAAAGTGTGTGGTGGGGCTTTAGGTCAGAAGACTTGGGTTAAAGCCTGCCAACCTTATTTAACCACTTTTAGTCTCAGGTTACTCCTCTGAAAAAAATAGGAATGACAATGTTTGTGTTGCAGGGTTGTGAGAATTAAATGAGATGTTGTTGGAAAAGTATTTGGCAAATAGCTGTCTTTATCTATGGAATGATTTATAAAGGAAGTAATTAAAGGAAACAAATTTTGAAAGCATTAGGTAGTTTTCTATGTTCCATTTACCTTTTCTGGTACTCTATTCCCTGTGGTCCAGTATAATTTTCCAAGACCCTGATTAAATGTCAGTCATAGGCTAAGTGTCTTGGTTGGTTTGGTACCAGGCACTTTGTTACAATCTCCAAGGAGACTGTATTTCATGATGTGACCTCATCCTCCATAAGGACACCAATCACACAGCTGATTCAGCCAGGAAGAGGAGGCTGGGTATGGGCATTATTTAATTAAAGGCATACAGGGTCCAAGAATGCTATTCTTTAATTTCCCCTCATATCCCAGAATAGCAAGTGTGAAATTTGTTATTAGGGAACAATATTTGGGAGATGCCAGATGGTGTCTTGTCTTTGTATGGTCATTAAACATCTAAAGCCAAAATCATTTTCTCATGGTAGTGGGCTGTTCTTTACTGTTTTACCATATGACTCAGAATCTTCTCCTCCTCCTTCTCCCCCTTCTTTTTCTTCTTCTTCCTTTTTCTTTTTCTTTTTTTAACATCTTTATTGGAGTATAACTGCTCTACAGTGGTGTGTTAGTTTCTGCTTTATAACAAAGTGAATCAGTTATACATATACATATGTCCCCATATCTCCTCCCTCTTGCGTCTCCCTCCCACCCTCCCTATCCCACCCCTCTAGGTGGTCACAAAGCACCGAGCTGATCTCCCTGTGCTATGTGGCTGCTTCCCACTAGCTATCTACTTTACGTTTGGTAGTGTATCTATGTCCATGCCACTCTCTTACTTCGTCCCAGCTTACCCTTCCCCCTCCCTGTGTCCTCAAGTCCATTCTCTAGTAGGTCTGCGTCTTTATTCCCATCCTGCCTCTAGGTTCTTCAGAACCTCTTTTTTTTTTTTTTTTTTTAGATTCCGTATATATGTGTTAGCATACGGTATTTATTTTTCTCTTTCTGACTTACTTGACTCTGTATGACAGACTCCAGGTCCATCCACCTCACTGCAAATAACTCAATTCCATTTCTTTTTATGGCTGAGTAATATTCCATTGTCTATATGTGCCTCATCTTCTTTATCCATTCATCTGTCAATGGACACTTAGGTTGCTTCCATGTCCTGGCTATTGTAAATAGAGCTGCAATGAACATTGTGGTACGTGACTCTTTTTGAATTATGGTTTTCTCAGGGTATATGCCCAGTAGTGGGATTGCTGGGTCATATGGTAGTTCTATTTTTAGTTTTTTAAGGAACCTCCATACTGTTCTCCATAGTGGTTGTATCAATTTACATTTCCCACCAGCAGTGCAAGAGGGTTCCCTTTTCTCCACACCCTCTCCAGCATTTATTTGTAGACTTTTTGATCATGGCCATTCTGATTGGTGTGAGATGATACCTCATTGTTTTGATTTGCATTTCTCTAATGATTAGTGATGTTGAGCATCCTTTCACGTGTTTGTTGGCAATCTGTATATCTTCTTTGGAGAAATGTCTATTTAAGTCTTCTGCCCATTTTTGGATTGGGTTGTTTGTTTTTATGATACTGAGCTGCATGAGCTGCTTGTATATTTTGGAGATTAATCCTTTGTCAGTTGCTTCGTTTGCAAATATTTTCTCCCATTCTGAGGGTTGTCTTTTGGTCTTGTTTATGGTTTCCTTTGCTGTGCAAAAGCTTTTAAGTTTCATTAGGTCCCGTTTGTTTATTTTCTTTTTCTTTTTTTTTTTGGTGGATTCTAAACTCATTTATTTCCCATCCTGAGACTTACTCAAGAACTTTAATCAATTCTTGGTTTCTGATATTTGGAGGAAGCACATCCATTTATACATCTGAGAGGATTAAGGACTAGCCATATTTATGCCAAAAAGAAAAATGAAAGCATAGGGGAGGCTGAACCACTTACCATTGATTGGCCTGTTATATAAACATGTATATTTAATAGATATACCAGTATTAAAATGCCATTGTATGGTACTTTTTATGTTCAAATCCTAACTCTGTTCGTTTTATCAATCTCATGAGATATGTAGAGCAGTTATTATTTCCATTTTGTAAATGAGAAAACTGAGGGAAGAATAGAGCGATTAAGTGACTTGCTCAGTTTTATTCATTCAACAATTATTTATTGAGCTGCTGTATTCCAGGCAGTATGCTGGGTGCTAGTGAACCAGAGGTGGACAAGGCAGCATGGTCCTTGCCTTGTGGAGCTGATTGTTTTGGTCACATACTAAGTGGATAAGTGGCAAAGCAAATGATGGCTTCCGACTTCTGGTGCAGTGAAAGATCAACATCAACCATGGGGCTATACCAAGTTAAACAGTTATTTAGCTCCTTGAGTTTAGCCAGGGTACTTGATTTTTTCTTTCATTTGAAATCTCACATCAGCTCACATTCCTTCACGATTGCATTGAAAGCATGTACTAAGTCCTTTCTGGGAGTTAAGTATTGAGTTTGTTTTCTTTTGTTGACTTTCTGCTCTTTAGTTTGGGCTGATAGGTGTGAATTGCTCTAAAGTGTAAAAGAATGAAATGACTCATCCATTGCCATCGTGGTGAGGCAAGACATACCTAGAAACATCCAGAGAACAAGGCAGCCTTAGCAGTGTGTGTGGGTACATATGTGGGTCTGTTCATATATGGATATCATAAAGCATTAGCACAAAGCAGTCACAGGAAGGTGTTAATTTTGCTGTATAAAAAAAGTACCTTAAAGGGGAAAACAAAACAAAACAAAAACCAGAGAAGAAATCAGTAAAATCTGGAGTTATCAAGTGACCCAATATGAAGTTTTGCTCCCCCAGGAATCTAAGTTTCTTTGGTTAAATCACAGACTCATCAGGTGTGGGCACTGGAAAGGCATTTCAGGATAATTTGTCCAGTACCCTCCAGGCGAGAGAAAGAACATTCAGAGAAGTTGGCCCACGTCACAAAGCCAGTCTGTGAAAGATACGCGTTTTGAGCCATGTCAGATGATCCTTTAAGAAGCTGGTAAAAGGAAATAACTTTCAAGACTTTACTGTGTGGGGCCTGGTGAGGGTAAGCTTCACTGTAACCACTTGCACATGGAGCTGAAGCAGTGTCTGTCCTACGACCCACAGAAAAAAGAGGTCAGCGCCCCAAAGAAGCTACCAAGTAGTTAAAGAAAAGGGCATAGCATAACTGAGTTTGAGAATATGACATCTTTTGTTTAAAGCACTGAATTTATTTGCATTTTTTCATGTCTGCTAAGAACTTCATCATAACACAGCCCTAGGGGACTGTATTCAGAAGATTTTCAGCATTGTTACATTATTATCTTCCTAGTAATGACTCACACAGCTAGTATGGCATGCCTTCGTGGTGATGGTTATTTTAGGCAAGTGTCTAGGCAAAGCAAATATCTTAGAATAACTTGCCTGACAGACTATTAAGGTGAAAATATTTGTACACCAGTAAAAGCATCAATATATTTTCTACTTAATAAAAAATGTATCAAATGAAGTCATGAGGGAAAGCATTTTGTAAAATGTAAGTACAAGCTATGTGGCATACTTATTATTTGCCTTTAAATTAACCAGATGGGCCAAGAGAACAGTTCAAAATTCCCACAGATCACAGTGGTTTCAAGATCGGAAGACTATCCACATTTTTTTAGGCCTTGTCCATAGGTTGTCTTTTGTCTAATCACCTTGGATGCGACCCATTTAAATGGATTCTTTCACCCATGGTTGCTGAGTAACACAAAGGGCACAAGGCCAACAGCCTGATCAGACCATGGGGCCAGCCTCAGGAAGGAGGGCAGTCTCTCTGGGCCTCACACCTTCCTCACAGCTGCAGCATCTGGAAGGTAACAGGTGGTGTGGCCTTCAGGGAGCGGGCCTGCGTTTCTTGGTTTCGATCAACCTAATGCTGGGTCTGGTTTCGTACATGTGTGGTGGAATTTTTAAATCTCCCAGTTAAATCCCAGCAATTAAATTTACACCCCCCACCCCCCACCCCCGTTTTTAAAGCACGAGAGATATCTTTAGGTTCCTTATGGTAAAACTCAGTGGATTCTATTCTGAAGAGGGAAGGTTGGGGAAACTCCTTCATTAGTATGATTGGTTTTATTAGATCAGCTACTTTCTTTTCGATAGCCCCAGGGCTTTGGACCCTGCTCATGGAGGGCTGACCAAGGTAAGGAATCTCAGAGCAGATCCTGGGCAGGTGAGGATCCTCACAAGGTCAGGATGTGGTGGGGCTGACGTTTACAGGAGGAAGAGCTGTTGGGATGAGACAGAGTTGGCCTCTGCCTGCCCCAGAGCTATTCTCCCATCACCAACCCCCACCCCCCACCCCACCCCCCCACCCCCACTTTCAACGCGCTCCCATCCCCCTCATTTTTTTTTCCAGACATATTTCCTTTCCAATCCCTTAAGTTATAAAATAGAACCAAATTTCTTGGAGCATTGTATGGGAAAGACTAAAAGAAAACTATAAGCCCACCCAGATGGAATGTTCTTTTTCTTTGGACGGTATAATGTTTTCATCTTTCAAATCCCTTTCACACTCATGTTCAGATTCAAGCCAATCTCTGCAAAAGGATGAATTTGGACAATTATTATGATTCTTGAATTTAATACTTTTAAACTAAGACAATATTTCCCATTGATTTGAAGTTCTGGCTTCAGTGTCCTTACTCTCTCAGCTCACTCTCCCCATGCCAACGCTTCCATCACTCTTGGGCAGATGTGTTCCAAACAAGAATTTACTCCACTGGGCAAGATGAGGTTCATGAATTATTGATGGTGTACTTGAACCTAATTTTTGGACTTGCTGATTTCTATGGAGTTTGCACATGTCAAGTTCCTCTTAAACTCCTCAAAAATGCTGCTTCACCTCAGCATTTTAGGAAAGACTTGGGAGCAATATTTTTTTAAAAACACCCTGAAAACTGTAGACAACCCTCGCCCATATTCTACTCATCCCACCAATGTCCAGTTGTTCCAAAGTATTTGTTATTCCCTTCTTTTTCTAAACTTTAAAGAAGATGGAGGTGGGATTCAGGGTGCAGTAGACACAAAGAGCATGAAGACGCTTAGATCCCAAGAAAGCTCCAGGGGAAATGACGGTCTCAGGGGATACAGACAAGAACTCAAGCCACCAAAACCAAGCCTGACCCCCTTCACAGTTTTGCTAAGGATACCCTTATCTATAATGGAAGTTCCCCCTCTTATCCTAAATGGGCTAGATTCTTCTAGTTTGACTAGTAGAAGTTTGAACTGAGGAATTTGTCCTTTCCAATGGGAAAATGTCAACAGGCGTGACTGTTCCTTGCAGATATTTAAGAACGTTTACCGTCTAGGATTGTCTTCCTAGAGATTTCTGTGGCCTCAGACCCAGAGTTAAACTATTAACCTAACAGATTTCATGTAGCCAGGACGGGGTTGGCCAGTCATGACACCTTCGGTTAGCCTGATGCTGAGATTTAGGCGTCACCAACTAAACCAGCTCTGAGGCTGTCTTCCTCTTGACAGATCCTGAGTAACCTGGTAATGGAGGAGCTCATGCCAACCCTTCAGACAGACATCCTGCCTAAAATGAAGGGGAAGAAGAACGACAGAAAGAGGGCCTGGTTCGGTGTAAGCGATGATTTTGCCCTGCAGCTGTGCCACTCAAAATGAACATGCCTTTCCCTTCTCTTTTTAGTTTTTTTTTTTTTTTTTTTAATATGTAATTCCTTCCCTGGGTGGAGAACTGCCCAGTCTGCTCAGTCTCACTTACATGAGGACTAATCCAAACAGACTCAAACTTTGAAAGACAAATTAGAGTGTGTGTGCAGTTTTGTTTATGTTGCGATTGTCTGCGATTAACCCACCCGCCTCTACTTGACTCCCTCAGGTGCTGACGCACGACAGAGCCCCAACTTATGTGTTGTTCTCTGTTGCAGCTCCTCGAAGAGGCCTACAACCTGGTTCAGCATCAAGTTTCAGAAGGATTAAGTGCATTGAAGGAGGAATGCAGGGCTCTGACAAAAGGCCTGGAAGGCACCATCCGTTCAGACATGGATCAGATTGTGAACTCAAAGAACTTTTTAATTGGAAAGATCAAAGGTCAGTGGAGTTAATCCATGCTCCTACAAACTAAATAAGCTGTGTATCTAAGGCTCCATCACATAGTGAGAATTCCTAGTTTTAGAGGAGAATTACACGAGGGACTTGGAAGGAGATGATAACGCTTGAAATAGGAGCGTGCTGGTGGTGCTCTGAAGGGCCTCCGCATGGAAACTTCAAGGACACAGGGTGGAGGAAACGTTGCTGCTTGCCTTGTAGTGGTGCCTGTGTATCCTGATCCTGCACCTCTCCCGTTGTAGCACTTCTCATACCAAATTGTAATGGCTCTGCTCCTGCCCTCTCCCTGCTGTAAGCTCTCGAAGAGCAGGGCCATGCTGCGCTGGTTCACTCAGGTATTCCCAGTGCCTAGTACCATGCCTGGTATATGCAGACTCACAGTGAATATTTGAATCAGTGAATAATGGATTTTCCTTTAACAAGAAAAAGACTTTGGGCTTAGAGTCAATAAATCTGGATCCTACAGATCTTCCTCCACTTATGATGGGGTTACATGCCAATAAACCCATCATAAGTTGAAAATGCATTTAGTACATCTAACCTACCAAATACCATAGCTTAGCATAGTTACCTTAAACACGCTCAGAACACTTGTATCAGCCTACAGTTGGGAAAAATCATCTAACACAAAGTCTCTTTTATAATAAAGTGTTGAGTATCTCACTTAATTTATTGAATACTGTACCAAAGATGAAAAACAGAAGGTTGTCTGGGTACAGAATAGCCGTCAGTGTATCGGTTGTTTACCCTCGTGATGCGGTGGCTGATGGGGAATTGCGGCTGCTGACACTGCCCAGCATCGTGAGAGAGAATCTTACTGCTTATCACTAGCCCCAGAAAAGATCAAAATTCAAAATTTGAGGTACAGTTTCTGCTGAACGCCTATTGCTTTCACACCACTGTAAACTTGAAAAATCGTTAAGTCAAACCGTCCTAAGTAGGGAACCGTCTATAGTCCCAGCTCTAATGGTAGATGGTCATGTGTGCTCAGGGAGGTCACTCGACTTCTATGTGCCTCAGTATCCTCCTCTGAAATCACATGGGAGGGCCCATGAGATTGGGGTCAGCAAACTGTGGCCCTTGGGCCAAAGCTGGCCTGCCGCCTATTTTTGTAAATAGCATTTTATTGGAAGACAGCTGTGCCCACTCATTTGTGTACTGGCTGAGGCTGCTTTCATGCTACAAAGGCACTGTTGAGTCATTGGAACTGAGACCTTAGGGACGGCAAAGCTGAAAATGTTCAGTATCTGGCCCTTGAAAGAAAGAAGTTTGCGTGTTTCCACACAAGAGAACTTAGATGACCTCTGAGGAATCCTACAGGATAAAATTCTATGGTTCTGCATTCCCACATCCCAAAAAGCACACCACACTGAACATCATTTCAGAGGGAAAGCACGCCGGCTCACCTGCGATTGTATGTCAGCAATCTTCTTATATAGTCAGTTTTCAAATTATTCACTTACTCATTCATTCAAAATATAGTCACTAAGTGCTTTCCGAGCAAGGCGATGGAGCTTTAGCAGTGAACAGGGAAGACCCAGTTCCTGTGCTCAAGAGACTTAGAACCTAATGGGATTTTCTGCTTGGTGGATTATCCTCTGCACTTCAGGCCCTGTTCATACTGCAGCCCAGCTCGCTCCAGGCTCTTCTAACAGGTCCTCCTGAGAGGAGGTTGGAGGAGGCATAACTAGAGCAAAGGAGTGTGTGTCTGAATCTGTTGTTTATCTGTTCAGGTGATGCCTTCTAAAACCAGATATAAATTAACTTCAGAGTGTTTTCTATTATCCAGATCTCTTATTCCTTTATTAGCTCAACAGATCTAGAGTTGACTGTATATTGAAATGCTTTATACAGCTTAAAACTGCCAACACCCAACTCCTGTGCCCGGATACATTCTGTTTGTCTGGAGCTGAGCTGAGCCTAACAGTGGCCATTCTCATGGCCTGAATTAAACCGGTCTCTCTTTCTCTCTTGCCTAAATCTCTGTGGCTCCAGTATATTTCACATAAAATGGAAAAATATTCTGCCCTGGACTAGTGTTTGTTTCCTAAAGGAAGCCTTGGAAGGAAATCGCGATCAGGTCTTTTTAAAACGGAATATCAGAAACACATTGTAACCAGGCCTCTGGTTCTCTCCCTTTAAAACAAGAAACTGCACATCAGGCTGCCTTGATAAAGGACTTTGGATTTCAAGAAAAAAACTTTGGGAGTATTGAAGTAGCAATCTCTCCATTTCTTCCCATATGACTCTTGAGAGTGAAGCAACTGGCTTAAGTTCTGCCCCACAAATACCGACTCATTTAATAAGCATTTATTCTGCTCCTGCTGAATACAAGGTCTTTGAAGAGACAAAGAAGAAGACATGATTTTACAAGTAGAAGAGGATAAAAAGCATGTCACAGATACTGAAACAGAAGGAAAAATATTATAAATGCCATAAAAGAGACAAGAACAGAGAGCACAGCGGTTCCCAAGCAGGAACCATTTCGACTTCAAAAAACCGTGTGGGCTCCTCACAATGAGAGTACTGTTTTAGTGTCAGTTGATGGGAAAGAATGGTAATGCTAACAGGTATAGTAAAAGCTAACAGTTACTGACGACTTCCAGAGGGTCACATAGGGTTCTGAGCACTTTGAACACAGTGAACTCATTTAATCCTCACCATAACCCTCAGAGTAATGACTCTTATGATCCCCATTTTACAGATGAGAAAACTGAGGTAGAGATTAAGTAATTTGCCTGAGATTCCAAAGGTAGAGTGTGACAGTCAGAACAAACCCAGCCCCCAGCCCCAGCATTTTCTCTCTTAATCACTCTGCTCAACTGAATTAATGTATGGCTCTTGAATTAATGTGTCACAACACATGAATCATTACAGCAGCACCTCTGCATCCTTGAAAAATAGCAGAGCATACCTGTGTGGGATGTAAAATTTATTCGATCATTAAGGAAACACCAGCAGACCATAGTTCAGGAAGCTGTGTGGTGGTTCCGGGCATTAGGCTGTCCTGAGTAGGTGAAATTTAAACTTGGCCTTGAGGGCTTCCCTGGTGGCACAGTGGTTGAGAGTCTGCCTGCCGATGCAGGGGACACGGGTTCGTGCCCTGGTCTGGGAGGATCCCACATGCCGCAGAGCGGCTGGGCCCGGTGAGCCGTGGCCGCTGGGCCTGCGCATCCGGAGCCTGTGCTCCGCAACGGGAGAGGCCACAACAGTGAGAGGCACGCGTACCGGCAAAAAAAAAAAAAAAAACTTGGCCTTGAAGAGGTGAGTAGGATGTTTACAAGCAGAGGTGGAGGAAGGAAGGCACAGGTGAAAGGAACACTGAATAAAGGCACAGAGAGGGGGCTGGAGCACATAGTGGTACATAGGCAAGGGGGGATCAAGCAGAGAGGAGCATGGCCTTCCACGACCCCTCCCTGTGCCTCTCTCTGCCCCCATGCAGCAGCGGACATCAGCCAGCTGCTAAATCTTTTATGTATATTACCCGTGTTCATGATTATTCTGAAATTTCAATTAGACACTTTTCAAATAGTTCTTCTCTCAGAGTTAATTTATAAATAATTCATTTATCTTCCTGGCAAACGATTTTGCATTTTGGTATCAAGTAAGTTATTTTTAGGAGTCAGATTGTTTCATATTTGAGTCATACAATAGAAAGGGGTTTTTCCCTAGTAATTGTATGACCTGGTTAATATTTTATATCTCAAATATTTGTGAGTTACTCATAGTATCAATAGTATTGGTCATCTCAGATTCTCAGAGTAAGAGGCAATCTGACCCTCTGTAACTCTGTGAAATATTTCTGCAAATTGAAATAAGAATGTGGCCATTTGTCTCACCATAAGCAAGTTATTTGCCAATAAAAATAAACAAATATATTTGAATTATAATTCTGGATCTGAAAATTAGGGCGTGACCTTGGTTGAATCAGCTAACATCTCCAGGCCCCCTTTTTCACATCTGTAAAATGAGGGCCTAGACACTGAGATGAGTTTGTACTTCTTTGATCCCGTATGAGGTTAGGTGACTTAAAGAGTTCCGCAAAGCTAGACTTCCATCCACACAGTGAGCTCAAGCCTCTTCCAACTCAAACTTCCTTTACTGCATTGCTGCTTCCAAACCTGGTTAATCATGAGAATCACCTTAGCACTTAAAAATAAATGCAGATTTCCATGTCGTATCCAGACTTACTGAATCGGGATCTTTACTACGCTTCTCTTTTTGACCCACCTCCTAGAGAAATGGAAATAAAAACAAAAATAAACAAATGGGACCTAATGAAACTTCAAAGCTTTTGCACAGCAAAGGAAACCATAAACAAGACCAAAAGACAACCCTCAGAATGGGAGAAAATATTTGCAAACGAAGCAACTGACAAAGGGTTAATTTCCAAAATTTACAAGCAGCTCATGCAGTGCAATAACAAAAAAAACAAACAACCCAATCCAAAAATGGGCAGAAGACCTAAATAGACATTTCTCCAAAGAAGATATACAGATTGCCAACAAACACATGAAAGAATGCTCCACATCATTAATCATTAGAGAAATGCAAATCAAAACTACAATGAGTTATCATCTCACACCAGTCAGAATGGCCATCATCAAAAAATCTAGAAACAATAAATGCTGGAGAGGGTGTGGAGAAAAGGGAACCGTCTTACACTGCTAGTGGGAATGTGAATTGGTACAGCCACTATGGAGAACAGTATGGAGGTTCCTTAAAAAACTAAAAATAGAACTACCATACCACCCAGCAATCCCAGTACTGGGCATATGCCCTGAGAAAACCAAAATTCAAAAAGAGTCATGTACCAAAATGTTCATTGCAGCTCTATTTACAATAGCCAAGACATGGAAGCAAGCTAAGTGTCCATCAACAGATGAATAGATAAAGAAGATGTGGCACATATATACAATGGAATATTACTCAGCCATAAAAAGAAAAGAAATTGAGTTATTTGTAGTGAGGTGGATGGACCTAGAGTCTGTCATACAGAGTGAAGTAAGTCAGAAAGAGAAAGACAAATACCGTATGCTAACACATATATATGGAATCTAAGAAAAAAAAATGTCTTGAAGAACCTAGAGACAAGATGGGAATAAAGACACAGACCTACTAGAGAATGGACTTGAGGATATGGGGAGGAGGAAGGATAAGCTGTGACAGAGTGAGAGAGTGGCATGGACATATATACACTACCAAACGTAAAATAGATAGCTAGTGGGAAGCAGCGCATAGCACAGGGAGATCAGTTCCGTGCTTTGTGACCACCTAGAGGGGTGGGATAGGGAGGGTGGGAGGGAGGGAGATGCAAGAGGGAGGAGATATGGGAACATATGTATATGTATAACTGATTCACTTTGTTATAAAGCAGAAACACACCATTGTAAAGCAATTATACTCCAATAAAGATGTTGAAAAAAAAATAATAAGTCAATCAATCAAATGGCAGTATTTCCTCTGGGAAGTAAGAGTATGGTTACATTTTTTTTTTAATCCCTCTTTATGATTTTCTGTACTAAGTTTCTGTCACTAAGCATGTCATCCTTGATTATCAGAAAAAATGTTTATGTTTTTAAACATAAAAATGTTTATGTTTTATGTTTAAATCTAAGCTTTTAGATTTAAAATTAAATTGAATTAATCTAAACATAAAATTTAATATAAATATAATCTAAACATAAAATTAAATCTAAACATTTAAAAATGTTTATGTTTTATGTTTATGTATTATCAGAAAAAATAGCGTGTGTTTTAAAATTGGGGGTGGGGATGGGAGGCGGGGTGGCAAACCAGTTAGAATTTGTTTCCATTTGCCCCACAAAAAGATGGTACTTGAGCTTTTAAAAAGGCCCTGGAGAAGCGGGGAGGGGAATTGAATTATATCGACTGGTTAATGCTTAGAAAAATGAATTAAAACTTAATAAATTGTGTTTTTAGAAGACAAACTATGAATTTATAATGATGATGATTGATAGGAAATACATGGGTCATTGGCATTTTCTTTTTTTTGTAATAGGCATTATGTATTCATAGGGACCAAGCAGAAAAATGCATTTCATCCCAGGGGAGAGGTAATCTTGGGGAGGGGAGAGATTCTCCTTGTTCCAATTCTCAAAGAGAGATTCTCTTTGATGGTTTTCCATTCTAGTGAGTGCTGGCACAGGACTCACTGTGTTGGTCTGTCTTGCCCATTTGAGCTTGCCTTGGCTGTTAAAGGGCTCTGTGGGGCACTGTCCAGCCCGGCCCCGCTCCAGTGCCTCTGAATCCAATTTTGCCATCACTCACAGTTTTCTGACTATTTCCTACCTCAGCGATGGTGGCTCAGCCAGCAGAGAGAAGTTGTGCAGAGAGTGTGCAACCATTCCTGGCATCCATTCTGGAGGAGCTCATGGGACCGGTGAGCTCAGGATTCAGTGAAGTACGCTCACTCTTTGAAAAAGAAGTGGATGAACTTAGCCAGAACTTTCAGACCACCAAAGACAGTGCCCAGCTAAAGGAGGTAGGATACGAAGCCAGGGAGTGGAATGTGAATTGTCTGCCTGGGACTGCCTTTTTGTGGGTCTTTATCTGCATTCATTCATTCTTTCCTCCCCCTCTCCCTCCCTCCCTCTCTCCCTTCCTTCCTTCTTTCCTTCCTTCCATTCAGCTCCCCTTCCATCTATTCATCTAGCCTTTCTGCGATTCATTCAAACACATTATTCATTCATCCATTCATCCATCTATCTACCTGCTTTCCTTTATTAATGGTTTTCAAGTTGCAAAAATAATAACATGCTTGTATAGGTAAACAATATACAAAAATACTTATATAAAGGCAAAATTAATCACCGTCACCCATACCCACCTAATTTTAGTCCACCCCCAACTCCTAAGCCCTCTCCACTTCCAATTCCCTGAATTAACTAATATAAATAGCTTAGTATGTGTTTTCACCTGCTTCTCCCTTGTTCATACAAATATATACACGTATATCCTCATTTATATAAATTCTGTTTGTTGGTTTGTCTGCTTCCAAAAGTACGGACTCATAATAAAAACCAATGTTTCTCAAGGTATGGTCCTTGGACCAGCATCATCATCATCACATGGCTGCGCCACTGATGATTTACCAGACCAGAAACTCTGGGGTAGGGCCCAGCAGTCTGTTTTCACAAGACCTCCAGAGGACCTGATGGATCCTCAAATTTGAGAATCACTGACAGACATAACTGGGCAGCTTTGTTTTACACTTGCCATATCACGATAGACATCCCTACAAGTCAGTGGATAAAACCAGACACCTCTGTTTCTTTCCCTTTCTTTTTTTTTTAATGCATACATACACAAAATTGTATATAAACAAGATCATTTGTAAATATTTTGAGGTTTCTTATTGTAGCCTTTTTTTGAACTTAACTTTACTCTCCCACCTCCCCCCATATCCCCTCCTTCCACTCAAGCAACTAGTGTTAACAACTTAGCATATGCTATTCTGTGCTTTTCTCCATGCTCATATAGCCTGTAAAACACACACATTTTGTAGGCTATGTTTTTTTAGGTAGTTTGCTCTTAGAAAAATGGGATTATATTATATGTACTGCTCTGCTTTTCAGTTTTCTCATTCAAAAATACCTCATGAAACAATTTTTAAGTTAACTGTTCTAGCTCTAAATCATTTTTTGTAGTAACCGCATAATATTTCATGTATGAATACACCGTGATTTATTCAATCATCCAAATGTTGCTAGCACCATGAACAAAGCTGCAATAAATAATCTTGTTATATATATTCATTTACTTTGATGCTTTTATTTCTATGGGATAGATGCCTAGGACAGGATTGCTAGGTTGAAAGGTAGGAATATTTCTCATGTTAACTGATGTTTCCATTTGCTTCCCAAAAAAGGAATTAAAATTTTACAATTCTACCAATTGTACATGGCAGAGGACTTTCTCCTTTATATTCCTGTCAGCATTAGGGAATCACTTGTTTAACTTCTGCCAATCTTACAGGAGCAAAGTGGTAACCGATTGATTTTTCCTCTCCTGTCTGTTTAATGATATTTTAAAAAATAGACACATTACAAATTATATGTCAAGGGGCAAGTTTGACAGCATGCTTTTGGTCATTAATTCTACTTCAGTGAGGTTCTCCAGAACTCACTTTTTTTTTTTTTTTTTTTGCGGTACGCGGGCCTCTCACTGTTGTGGCCTCCCCTGTCACGGAGCACAGGCTCCGGACGCACAGGCCCAGCGGCCATGGCTCACGGGCCCAGCCGCTCCGCGGTATGTGGGATCTTCCCGAACCGGGGCACAAACCCGTGTCCCCTGCATCGGCAGGCAGACTCCCAACCACTGCACCACCAGGGAAGCCCCAGAACTCACTTCTAAAGGGAGTAATATTTTCCTTTTACAAGCACAATGAAAGTGGACCCTTGTTAAATTCTTTTTTTTTCTTATAAATAACCAAGTTTCTGTATCTTTTTAAATTAATTAATATTTAATTTTGGCTGTGTTGGGTCTTCGTTGCTGCACGTGGGCTTTCTCTAGTTGCGGTGAGCGGGGGCTACTCTTCATTGCAGAGCATGGGCTCTAGGCGCATGGGCTTCAGTAGTTGTGGCATGCAAGCTCAGTAGTTGTGGCTCGCAGGCTCTAGAATGCAGGCTTAGTAGTCATGGCGTGTCCCCTGCATTGGCAGGCGTATTTTTAACCACTGAGCCACCAGGGAAGTCCCCTTGTTAAATTCTTGTTTAGAGAAATCTAGAACTCTAGATTTATCTCTTTTCTGTGACCTGAAACTCAGACAGCACATCCTGTATTATTCACAATCACCCTGTTACTGTGTTACTCCCCAGTTCTCCGTAGGCCTCCATTTTCAGCACCTTTCTTTCTGTCTTCTCTTTCTCCACCCACCCTCCTGTTTATTCTAGATCTGCAATATTCAATTTTTAAAATTACTTTTAAGTAAGCTTGGAAAATAAGATGCATTCTGTTGGCAAAAACACTCATAGTGTAAGACTATGTTGATAATACTTGAGATCCTTAGTGGATGAGGTCAGTTGCTGTCCTCTTGCTGGAAGTCATATGGCCTCATCGATCAAGTTATCACTTGTACAAACTAGAGGAGGGGGGACCTTAGGTTTTAAAACTGGATACCTCTTCTAGGCTAGGCCTCTTCCTATCTCACCCACCTCCCCATCCACTAGCAGAGGGAAGCCCTTGGGCACTGACAGAGCCTCAGAGAACTGTGCGGACTCTGGCTTTACTCTTAGAGTCCAGGGGGCATCCTGAACTCCCTGGGATTTTCTGAGAGGGATGTCACTCATTAAAGAAGGCTTTGGAGGCTTGTGAGCTCACAGCAGTTCCATGTGCCAAAGAGCCTTCCTGAACTCCTGAGCTCTGGAAGTGGGTACTTGGAGTCCATCAAGAGCTTGACAAGACTGAGCCCCACTGAATGCAGCCCTGGGAGCTTCAATTGTCCAGTTGGTTCTTCTACCAATCTCTATCCTAGCAATAGAGCTGCCCTAGGAACCCATCCAAGAACGGAAATAAGACAATGAAGATGTCGCAGATATAGTGATCTGAGAAGTGATTCAGTCTAATAACATGTGTGATTGTTTAGAATTTATGTAATATGTAATAGTCGTGTAATATAGTTCCTAAGTCTGAAGGTGTGTAATTTTTCCCTTCACCAAAATGCAGCATCTAGACTGGTTTATGAATCTTCCATTGGATTCCGTGAAGATGGAACCTTGTTATAGTAAAGTCAACCTGCTTCAGGAGCACCTGCAGGATCTCAAGAGCCGCTTCAGATTCCCCCACATCGATCTGGTGGTCCAGAGGACGCAGAACTACATGCAAGAGGTAGGGGCGGTGAGGTCATCCACGTGGATGAGGTTGGGGGAGCAGAGAAACGAGTGCAGCAAATGAGACAGGTGTACTAGTGTAGCTCAGGGAAATGAGGCCCATTTCTTTAGTCACCATGTTGAGTGAGGACATATTTTGTGCTGTTCCAGCTGGCTCATCTTTCTTCCATGTTGATGAGCATCGTAAAGAAGAGATATCTCAGGGAAATAAAGTAGCATTAATTGATAATTACTTGATTTGTCAAATCAGTGCTATTAATGTTGGATGCAGATTAGAATCATCTGGGAGCTTTTAAGAAATACTGATGTCTAGGCCACACTCCTAGTGATTTTGATATTATCTTTTTGGTAATTAAAAAAAAATTTCTTCCACTCCCATCCCTACTGCTTTTAATATGCAACCAGGATGGAGAACCAGTGGCTTGAATCAATTCCCTAACCTAGTTAAAAGTAAATCAATCAATCAGTCAATCAGAACTTTAAATTTGGATTTCTTGGGTCTCCTTGATAGGTTCCTTTTTTTCCCACAAGGAACTTTTTCTCCAGGGCAGGAGTGAATAGCTCAAACTCGTTCCATATTCTAATGCTTTCTAAATGAAGGAAGGGTGTGATCATTGAAGCCATTAAGAGCACAATTCTACTTCACAAGTGTTCGAAGGGAGCTTCCTGTGGGTTGGACACTGTGCCAGATTCCACTCTGGGGAGCTGATAGTGAGACAGATTCTTAGGTAAATTCACTACAGCGTTGAAAGCGCTGAGAGAAAGGTATTGTGTTGGATGCTTTCAGATCACAGGCTTGGGGAAGAAAGGAGATTTTTCTTCTTAAAAGTTATAGGCAGGATTAAGTGGCACACTTTATTATCTAACCTCTGAGTTGTGAGGGATTAAAGACAGACAAGGAACAAAATTGGTCAACGGTTTGACTGAAGTCCCTTTGATAGTACTGGACCCTGGTGAAACAGGTACAGGCACAAGTGCAGAGAATAAGAAATCTGAACTACTTCCGTTCCCTAACCCACGAGCATGTCAGCCACAGTCTCCACTGAGCTCTGACCCTGCCTCCCTTCCCAACCTGGCAGAGAAAGGAAGAGAAGTAGGGTGGGAGACTGGAAAATGGAGTGAGAGATGTGCTGGCATGGTTTACATCCATCTGAAAGTGGAGGTGCAGAACTAAAGGGCCACCTCATTTCATTAAGCCCTGACCACAGGCACCAGAGAACACAGGAGAGGGATGACCACAGGAAATGATGATATCCTCAACCTCATGGTCTTGGGTTTCCCAGTTAAGGGTGGAAGGAGAAGAGATGAGAAGAAAAGATACATACATGTGTACATACACGCATAGGTATGTGTGTGTGTGTGTGTGCTTCCCAGCCTCTTACTGATGCCACTGTGGCCATGGGCCTATGCATTTCACAGTCCATGTAGTGGGATGAGGACCTGTTGCCCTGGGTCATCCACAGGGTAGTGACCATCTTTGGTGGTCATCGTCTCCTTCTCTCCAAGTTGATGTAGACTTGGAGAGGGTAGTGATCCCAGCCTGTAACTGCGGTCTGTTTCTGTGTTGCTTTTGGTTTCTAGCTAATGGAGAATGCGGTATTCACTTTTGAGCAGTTGCTTTCCCCACATCTCCAAGGAGAGGCCTCCAAAACCACAGCCGCCATTGAGAAGGTTAAGCTCCGAGTCTTAAAGGTAAAATTGTTCTCTCATTTGTGGGAAGCATGAAGCAAGAATGTGACCCATTTGTTTCGTGAAGTGGAAAATACCAAGTTCTCTGTTTCACTTGCCCCGCCTTTTAAAAATCTTTCCCCTTCTCTTTCCTCCCTGAGACACCCGTGACTATCACCTAGCAGCAGTTCCCCCACGACTTTCATGCCTATTCTGCCATCTAGTGGCTACTTTAGGGACCACAGGTCCTCAGCGTCATTGTCACTTCCTCAGCCAGAAGTGAGGTGTCCAGGCTTACTTGCATAGCAAGTGGACTTGATATTTATTGGCTATCCACTATAAGCAAAGGATTGTGATAGGTATTGCATGGAATATAAAAATAGGCAAGGCACACCCTCTTTCTTCGAGGAGTTTACAGTATAGTAAAACCTATTTAAATTAACCATCATGATACCTGCTTTATGAAATTGTTTTAAATGTGCTTCATGCAAAAGTTTATATTAAAATGGCTGTAATAATAGGAGCTTACATATATAGGTCATATCTTTAAGCTTTTTTAAAAACAACCCGGACTTCCCCGGGTGGCACAGTGGTTAAGAATCCGCCTGCCAACGCAGGGGACACAGGTTCGATCCCTGGCCCAGGAAGATCCCACATGCTGCAGAGCCGCTAAACCCCTGCACCGCAACTACTGAGCCTGTGCTGTAGAGCCTGTGAGCCATAACTACTGAGCCCACGTGCCACAACTGCTGAAGCCCGTGCGCCTAGAGCCCGTGCTCTGCAACAAGAGAAGTCACTGCAATGAGAAGCCCACGCACCACAACGAAGAGTAGCCCCGTTCGCCGCAACTAGAGAAAGCCCGTGTGCAACAGCGAAGACCCAACACAGCCAAGATAAATTTTTTTAAAAACCTGTTTCATTTGATCCTCACAAGAACTTGTGAGATCATTGGAATATGTCTCCATTGTAGTGATGAGGAAACTGACCTCCTAAGGTATCACATGACTTACGTAAGCTCAATAGGCTAGTCTGTGGTGAGCTTAGAGCTAAAACTATCCCTAAGCCTAGTCCACTAATTTTTTATTACCTACTTTCCCTAAGCATGGCTTTGGAACAGAAGATCAAAGTCTCACAGAGCCTAGGAGGTGGTCCCTGAATTTCAGACCTGATCTTAATGCCTCACAGGCAGTAGGAAACTCTGGCAACCAAATCATTGAGATTAAAAGCAATATTTGTCACAATAACACACAAAATAATGAACCTGCCATTGAGAAAGAAAAGATAGTCCCAATGTCAATGCCACCTGCCACATCAACACAATTTTTACCTCTCAGGACAGTCCATCTCTTTCCTGGACACTTTTATCTACAAGAACATACTTCCTAATGCTAAGCCAAAGTTCTCATCACTGGTAATTCTAGTTCTACCCTCTTTGCTCATGTCCTTCTTCCACATGGTAGCCTTTGGTTGTTTGAATAGAGCTATGTTTTTGCCCCAAGTTATTATCTCCAGCATAAATCTCTTTAACCATTTTTTTCTTTTTTTTTTTTTGCGGTACGTGGGCCTCTCACTGTTGTGGCCTATCCCATTGTGGAGCACAGGCTCCAGACGCACAGGCTCAGCGGTCATGGCTCACGGGCCCAGCCACTCCGCGGCATGTGGGATCCTCCCGGACCGGGGCACGAACCCGTGTCCCCTGCATCGGCAGGCAGACTCTCAACCACTGCACCACCAGGGAAGCCCTAACCATTCTTTATTTGGCCTGACCATTCTGCTTACATGCCTGTGACTATGCTCCAGTTTGTCTGTGCCTTCCCCACTTTAAAGCAACACCTAAAACCAAACCCTGGTCTCTAGGTATGGATGTTCCATGTAGAACAGAGTGAATCATCATCTTTCCAGTTCCAGATACTGCACCTCTTTGGTTAACACGCCATGGTGTTAATGTAGCTGTGAGCCAGATGCTCTCTTTCCTTGTGGAAATCGTTACAACCTACCAATCCTGCTTTCAGGATGTAGAGTGAAGGAAGGAGATGATCGTGGCTTCCATGGACCAACTCAGGACAGGGGTAGTGAAATAATAACTCATCCCCCAGTTCTGTCTTCAACTTTCTAACACAGAAGTCACTCTGTTTGTTTTTTTTTATCTTACTTCAGTTTCCACATGTGTAAGAAGGGAAGGTAAGATGGGTCATTATCAGTCATAACCTTTACTTAGAGTGTGAGAGAATTGCACAGAAAGATCTCTGAAACCTTGGAACACCACAAGGGTCCTCAGAAATTAGGGGGGGAAAGGGAGATGAAGTGAGTAGCTGAGTTTTTTGTTGAAGCAAAAGTGAACAGATTGTAATGTTGCTATTTAGCCTATGTTTCTATCTCTGTATTGACAGCAATATGATTATGACAGCAGCACCATCCGGAAGAGGATATTTCAAGAGGCGCTGGTTCAAATCACACTTCCCACCGTGCAGAAGGCACTGGCGTCCGTGTGCAAACCAGTAAGGGGATGGGTTACTCCAGAGCCTGCTGTCGTTGCCTATGAAGTTCAAGCAATTGTTTTTGGTCATGATGTGCTTACAAACAGTATTTGACCAGGGAGGGGTCAACAAACTTTTCCAATAAATAGTCAGATAGTAAATATTTTAGGCTTCCCGGCCATACTGTTTCTGTTGCAATCACTCAGTTCTGCTGTTGTAGCACTGAAGCAGCCATAGGTGATACATAAACAAATGGGCAGTCTGTGTTCCTATAATACTTTATTTACAAAAACAAGCAGCTGGCTGGATTTGCTGACCCTTGGACAAGACAAAAATCTCAAAGGGTAATAATCAGAGTTTGAGCCAAGTTAAGGGTTGCCATAGAATGCCTGAGGATACCAGGGGTTCCTCATTATGGTGTGACTCATAGGTCCAGCGTGTCCTCTGAAACTTGACCTCTACATCCATGAAGAGACCTTAAGTAACACGATTACAGAAGGCTATTTGTTCTGTTAAATCCAGTAACGTATGCTTATTGAAATCAATGAAACTGAAACCATTTAAAGCTGCCACGGACACTAGGCAACCAGTGACAGCCGTGATTGTGAAGATGTGACTTAGCCTGTAGAGCAGGGTCGTGGATGAGCCAACTGCGGAGCCTGGGTCAAGACCTGGGTTCAAGTCCCAGCTCCTCTATGTATGAGCTCTGGGGCCTCGGGCAAGTCACTTTTCCTCTCTCTTGGCCTAGATTTCATCAAGAAAATGGAGATTATAATATTTGCAGTATCCTTCTTAAGACTGAGAAGGCTAGGGTGATCCAGTGAACATTTGATAAGTGCTCGCATGAGCTTGGCACTTTGTATGGATTGTCTCCATGATACTCATGACAACCCTATGAGGAGGTACTGTTTATATCCTCATTGCACAAGTGAGGAAGGCTGAGGGGCTAAGTAATGGGCCCAAAGTCACAGAGCTGGGAACTGCCAGAGTCTGAACCTAGATCCCACTCACTGATAACATGGTATGTACTCAGAAAATGGTATTTACTACTGCCTTTACTACTGCTACATGATCTATGAGCTGGGACATTTGCAAGGCCGGCTCCCTCTTGGCACAAATGATAAAGAGCTTTTTAGAATTTAAAAAGGGCTTTTTGGCAACTTAGAGAGTCTCCAAGCATTGGAACGTTAAAATCCTTTGCGTGAGTTATTTTACTGCGGCAATTTCTTTGGTCATTTTTATATTCTGTAAATGCTGTTTTTCTTCAGAAAACCATGGGCATTTCTAGTACCTGGCACTTCTTTCTGAGGGTATATTTCTTTCATAGAAAAGGATTTGATCAAATCAGGGCAGTAAGGAATCTGTCTATACGATTGTCTCTTGCCTGATGTGGATAGAAAAGTCCAGCCATCCAAAGGATGACTCAGTGCACCTTGGACGTGTCTGCACGCAGATGTTCTGCTTAGTTTTCTTTTCCAATTCCAAAGGCAATCTGGGGTTCCTGGAGCCACATCCTCCCATGAGGGGAGAAGAGTAAGGGAAGTCCCCCTTCCAGTCTGCTCCCCTTTTTCCAGAAATCCGCAGAGTTGTACCCAATCCGTCAGAGGCTCTTGTGATTTTTAATCAAGATAGACTGGTTTCAACAGAAAGGCCCAGCGTTTTCAGTAATGAAGGATATTGTATCAGGGTCAAGAAATTTAAAAACATCTGGATTTACAGAATAAATAAATTAGGGGAGCATCTGCTTCAGAGAAGGATTCTTTATTTAACTGAAGTGTGTTTCCCTTGGTTCTTTAAGTCACAGCTTCCAAGATCTGTGGTACTCAACCCAAGCTGCACCTTAGAATTGCCTGGGGAGATTCTTTTTTAAATTCTGATTCTCCCAGACCCACCCTCAGGGATTCCAATTTAGTGGATCCAGGGAATTCAATATACGTCACAGTTTGATCAATTCAGTATAGAAGACCTGTTTTGTAAAGTGGTACGCATCACAGTAAGTTCCCCTAGAAATGATTCCTCTCCGCAGAATTATTTAGCTGGTTGAAAGTTTAAAGGTCTACTGTTTATTTATTCAGCAAACATATATAAAATATGTATCTAATATGATCCAGGCGCTGTGCCAGGACAGTGTCCCTGCTGTCCTGGGGTTCACAGCCTAGAGGCCGGAGACAGAGACAGGTACACAGTGGACTTTGTGATGAGCACAGCAGAAGCCTTGTGGGGAAGAGTGATAGCAGAGTTCAGAGGAGGGTGCCCAACTCTGCCTATGGGGGCAGAGAGGACTTCCCAGAGTCGTGTTTTCGCCCAGTCCTGAGGGATGAATAACAGTTAGGGGACTAAGGAGCGGAAGACCACGTGGGGAGATGAAAGGTGTTGCAGACATGAGCCTGTGCCCCTCATTTTGCAGAGGTAGAGAGAGGCGCAGAGCAGTGACCTGGCTTGCCTAGGGTCCCGCAGCTAGTCCAGGGCAGTGTCCAGTTCCTGGGCAATGCTCTTCCCATGTGGCACTTTTCTGTGTGTCTGTCCTGTCCCACAGACCCTCTTGAGATCATGGAAGCTCGTGTCTCTTCAGTCCTGTGGCTTTCCCTTAGGGTGGGTATAAAGGGGTCCCATTATTACCCACTGTGATCTGGTCCTGGGCTACAGAACCCCAAGTCCTAGCACTGAGAGTTGTCTGAATGTGGTGGCTTCTGATCACCTGCTGTAAATCTTCTCCCTCCAGGCAAAAGTCATTGAATCCCATTGCTAAGTCCCTGGCTCTCTAAGAACCAGATGTCAGGAGCCCTCCTCCAGCACCATCAGGTGCAAGGATTACTGAGTTAATCACTAGGATATGATTTACTTCATTTTGATCCACGACTTGACCTCATACCAATAACAGGCAAGCCATGTGGAAACTCTTGGAAAGCAGGAAGTGTTAAAGGATTTTGCATGATGCCTGGATTGCCTTAGATGGAATCAGTGAGTTCCAGGGCCAGTTGGAGGGAAAGAGGAGAACATTTCTGAAGAGTCTTTGACTAGAGATCCTCCACACCTGAAAAGGGGTCCCATCCTAAGAGAGTTAAACCTACCTCTACTCTAGGACCCAGCAATCTCACTTCTAGGTGTACACTCAAGATATATAAGTCCTAAATCCACAAAATCATGCACAAGAATATTCATAGCAGTTATGTTCATAACAGTCAATATCCATCAATAGGAGTATAGGTAAACAATTTTAGTTTACCCATATGAGTGCCATTTATCAATAAAAAGGAATGAGCTACTGCTACATGTGAAAACATGGATGAATCTCAAAAAAAAAAAACACACAAAAAGAATACAGGATTCCATTTATATAATTTTAAAGAACAAGAAAAACTAATCTATTGTGATAGACACAAGATCAGTGCTTATCTCTTGGGGTGGGAGGGGTGTGGACTAGAAAAGGGTATGAGGGTGATGGAAGTGTTTTCTGTCTTGATCTGGGTTATGGATTTATAGTATATAAATCCATATATTTTATAGTATATAAATATATATATATACTATATATATAGTATATATATATATACTATATATTTTATAGTATATAAATATATAGTATATAAATATATATAGTATATAAATCCATATATTCCATATAAATATAAATGTATATTTAAAATCATTGAGCTGTACTTTTAAAATGTGTGCATTTTTCTGGGTATAACTTATACCTTAGTAAAGTACTTTTGGCATTTAAAAAAATGGCAGAAGCAGAAGAGGGAGGAAATGTTTTGGTTATGATGAAAAACAGGAGGGCCCCAGACCCACTGACAAGGCCTTGAGATGATCAGAATCTCTGGTGTCTGCCCCCTCGAAGGGCACAGAGCATGTCCCCAGTACAGGGAATGGTGCCTGCGGAAAGGGAAGGGGAATGACCAATGCATCACACTCCAAGGGGGGATCACAAGTGACAGCCGTCCTTTCCATAGCTCCTCTGAGAACTGACATCTCATGTTTTGTCCCCCTTGTCTTCTTATCTCTTCCTCTACAGGAGCTTCAGAAATATGAGCAGTTCATCTTTGCAGATCACACCAATATGATCCATGTTGAAAATGTCTACGAGGAGATTTTACATCAGATCCTCCTTGATGAAACTCTGAAAGGTAAGGAAGGTTTCCCTGGTCCTGGAGAAAGCTCTAGATAGAGGGGAGTACCCCTGAGTGGACCCTGGGAGGCCAGCTAGGTTTTATCAACAGGAATGAAAGGGGAAGAGGAAATTGACACGAGGAGCTGGGGAGACAGAGAACAGGGACAGAAGGGACGTCCCCTGAGCAGTCATGATTGGGCTCATACTCTGGCCCGTTAGATATTATTTCTCTTTCAATCCAGATAAGGACTCTGTGAGAGGAGATTTTTAAGCTTCATTTTTCAGATGAGAAAACTAAGGCTTAGAGACATTAAACCCAGGGTGTCTCATGAACAGCTATCTTCCTCCAGCTGTTGCAGACAGAACAGAGGAAAAAGGGCTCTTCTTAGCCACAGGCTCACAACCCCTCCCGAGCCTGGAGGGGGTGATTCAGTAGCAGGGCTTCCCAGCTGCTCTGCTCTCTCAGCACATTCCTCACCTCCGCTCAGCTGGACAGAAAGACACTGGGCGATGACTCCGTCCTCTGTGAGTCTTGTTAAGACTCTAGCACCCAGTGTCCCATGGAATCAGTCCTTGTTTGGGATAGGAGTGTAGATAGGAAAACTTGGATAGAAATAGGCTGGAGAGGGCCGTCCCTAAAACTATAGGCCTGAAACATATCTGGTCTCCACAAAGAGCATCACCAAAACCCCTCCACAAAGAAAGCTGGCCAAGCACAAGCCCCAGGTCCAAGTAGCTCATCCAGTGAGATAAGGAGTATAAAGATGTCAGCACAGGGCTTCCCTGGTGGTGCAGTGGTTGAGAGTCCGCCAGCTGATGCAGGGGACACGGGTTCGTGCCCCGGTCCGGGAAGATCCCACGTGCCGCGGAGCGGCTGGGCCCGTGAGCCATGGCCGCTGAGCCTGCGCGTCCGGAGCCTGTGCTCCACAACGGGAGGGGCCCCAACAGTGAGAGGCCCGCGTACCGCAAAAAAAAAAAAAAAAAAGACGTCAGCACAGTATCTGCACAAAGGAAGGGCTCAGTCAAGGCCACTGGTAGTCCACCATAGCACCTTTGGGCAAATTAGAAAAAGGCTCCCTTCCTCCAGACACCTGACCGCTCTCTGTCAAAAAATTGTCATGACATACTGATTTGGTTCAAGCAGGACATGCTACTGCTGCCTGCTGGAAAATTACTACACTGAATACCCACATCTATGCTGTCTCTGATGTGAATGGCACCCCCTTGGGTGTGAGATCACTGGGCACTGTACAACATGCACAGCCAGAGGTGGAGGCTGGTTGTCAGAAATGTCAGCTGCTGGCTGTGACTGTTGATTTTACTCCTCTCAAGGCCTCTAGGGCTGAGTTAGAGGTACATAGGCCTTCAGTTTGGACACTGCAGGTCAACAGAGCTCTCTCTGCATGCTCAGTACTGAGGACCCATTACACTTTCAGGACTGGACTTTGAGTAAAAGCAGAGAAAGTTAAGGCCTGTTCTGCCCTAAAGGAGTTCAGTCAAAGTAGGCAAACTGGAGCCACACATACTGGCAGCTAATGAAATGTGATGGGGGCCTCCACGGGTGCTACAGATCATGCTGTTGTAGATTTGAGCTCCTTGAAAGCCAAGGCCATATCTTATTCATCTTTGGATTCTCAGAGTCTGTCCCATAGTTGATGTCCAGTCCATGTGTGCTATCTGAAGAAGTAAATGAGTGAAGGAAAGAATGAATGAACATTACAGAGGTTCAGGGTTTGGCACGAGTTTGTAGGCTCTGGTCATCAGGGAAGACTACCTGGAAGAGGGTGGATGTAAGCTGAAACTTGAAATTGGGAGATTTTGATGGCCAGAAAGGCTGAGAGGGGAGTTTGGCTTCTGGATAAAAATCAGAAAATCCAGGTTGGCCAGGGCAGAGTATTAACGTTATGTTTTGTTTTCTGATATCCCTCAGTGATAAAGGAAGCTGCTATCCTGAAGAAACACAATTTATTTGAAGACAACATGGCCTTGCCCAGTGAAAGCGTGTCCAGCTTAACTGATCTAAAAACTCCTGCAGGGTCAAACCAGGCCAGCCCTGCCAGGAGAGCCTCGGCCATTCTGCCGGAAGTTCCAGATAGTGAGATCCTGAGTAACGAGGTATTCCAGGAGTCAGGGGAAAAAAAACAGCCGGGGGTCCCTAGTCCATTGGCCAAAGGAGAAAGCCTTTGTTTCCCTGTGCCCAGCCCGCCCCCAGATGGGGACGGGCAGGTCATCATTTCAAGCACAGATGACCCTGTTGTGAATCCGGTGGCTGCAGAAGACACAGCAGAAGCCCTGGGCAAACACTCATCAGAGCTGGAGTTTGGAGAGACTCATGAGGGCCAAGAACCCACCCAGGAAAAGCCAGAGCCCACCTCCGCCTTGGGCTCCTTGAAAGAGCTCAGAAATTTGTTGACGGTGACCACCGAAGTACCAGGGGAATCTGCCACACCTGAGATTGAAAAAGATACAAGTAAGGAGACCCTTGTTCCCCAAGAAATTGAAAAAGAAGAGGAAATGACCCAAATCTACACAGAGACCAATCAAGCAGCTGCCTCTAGTCAGGTCAGCAGCGAAGAAAGTGAAGTCAGTGAGAGGGAGGTCCATCCTCCCTCTCCCGAGGCTGAGGCTGATGGGGTAGAGTTGGGGGCATCTCCAGAGGCTCAGCCAGCCTGCGGGGGGCTCAGCGAGGGCGCCAGGGGCCCAGGCCCCTTAGAGGAGCCAGCGGAGGCCGGGGAGCCCACGGAGAGGGAGCTCACGGCCGGGTCCTCCGGACTGGACGCCCTTGAGGGAGGAGGGCCCAGGTGCGCTGTGGAGGCTGAGGCTATGCCCCAAGAAGGTTGCAAGTTAAGTTGTGACCCCGTCAGCCCCAGTGAGAGCCAGGTTTCTCTGGAAGAAGAGGCGGTGGGAGGGAATCACAGCACAGCCCAGGCTACCGCTAGCGTGGAGGCAAAGAAGAGTAAGGCCACCCGCGTTCACGAGTGTCAGTGGGTGGTTGAGAGTGACGCAGACACCTATAGCCTAGATTCACAGAGAGAAGATCCCCCAGAGCGGCCCTCGGAGGAGTGAAAGGGACAATTTGCCAAAAGTCTTTCTTTGAACAAACTCAGCCGAAAGGATACAGCTCAAGGATACACTTTGGGGTTGCCTGCAAGTTGTTACCAGAACAAAAAGAAAAAAAATTACGAAGTACTTCCTTAATTTGTGTAATGAAGCTAGAGGGAATGCGCATAGAGCATGAGCGCTGAGGCAAACCTTTGTGCAGTGCAACTGTTCTGCCATGAATTACTGCTTTAGCATTTTGACAGGAATTACAAAGGTAACGGAGTGTGTGGGGTGAGAGGCAGCTGAGGGAGTTCTGGGAGGGAGGGTGCTGCAGAGAAGACAGTCGGAGCGCTTTGCACGTTCTCCTCTAATGCACTTCAAGGCTTCTAAATTTCTTGTAAGAATGCAAAGGCACACTGTAAATGCAGCTTTGCCGTCTACTTACTATACCAGCCTCACGGTCTCTTAAGGACTCAGCATTAGTCCACATTCAGGCTGCAAGAAAGGGAGGTGGTGAACGTCAGTCCCCGCTGCTGTGTGCAGCCCCACAGAGCCTGAGAGACCATGCCCGAGACCTCTCAGGGGAAGCTGAGATGGGGAGCAGAAACGGAGGAAGGTTGTGGTCTGTGCAGCTGTCTGGGCTGCTTCCTAATTGTGCTACCAATTTCTTACTAATTAATCTTGTTAATTCTTATAAATTAATCACTTTTTGGAGAAAATCAGATGAAACAAGGAAATTTCCTGGGCATGTTTACGCCTGAAAGCATTCCAAATTAGCCTTAGACTGTGCAGAGAAAGAGCTTAGCTGAATTATCGAGCATAAAGCCTACCAATTAAACAGACGTCATTTGAACAGCTATACTAGGCCACGTGCTGTGTTAGGTACAGTCACAACAACAACAACGAAAGGACACAAGAAAGAAAGAAAAAAATGAAAAGATAAGGTGCTTGTCTAGTATAAATTAAAAGGCCCAGAGGAACTTAATCTAAAAGAAAAAATACAACAACTTTCTGTCTTTCCATTGAAACAGTCCTGGTTTATTCTCAGGAGGGAATGAAGTGAATACAGTGAAGTAAAAAAGAAAGAAAGTAGAAAAGAGGGAAAGCAAAGGGAACGAGAAAGGAAGAGAGAGAGGGAGAGAAAAACCAAGCTATAGATCATTAAGTTCCAAAGATGTTACCAGAAAAGGAAATTATTTGCTCAGCAAGTTGTTATGTCCCAGGTGCTGGGATACTGTGGTGAAAATGACTCTGCTCCTTTCTCCCAGAGCTTACACTTTAATGGAAATAGACGGAAATACGTCTTCTAAATGGATCTTGACCTTTACCTGTTAATGTTAAAGGTGGAATGGACTTACTTGTAAAAGATTAAAAAGATGTGTCCTCTTGTCCTTCAGGAAAATACCAGATTATTTCCTGAGAGCTTTAGTCCCAGTTCCACATCTTGAAGTTTCCTTCCACAAATTTTAATATTAGATCCCAACATATTGTCCTAAGAGCTTGTTTTGATCATCAAAACAAGTAGTTTATATCAGTTTTTTAAAGAATTTGTCCCATAGTTTGACCATTTAGCCAGGAATTAAAATGTCTCCCTCTCCACCTCTCCATGAAGAATTGCTTGGTCATAAGGGATGTAGAATAATCAGTATCAGTATACTCTCATATTGAATTGTTTCAACTTCTTTTTCAGTGTTTAGATCCTCACGTTTGTGAAGGATCTCATTGTAGGTAAAGAAGGTGGAGGTCACTCCTCCCCTGGTCCCCGCAGTGCCCGTGCTCACTCATGTCCTTGCGTTTGGCTTAGAACATTACAATTATGTTTACTTCCTGTCTCTCCAGGGGCTCCTTCCTTCAAGGACAGACACCAGGGTTTAGTCATCCTCTGTACTTCCTGCACACACAGTCTTGAATAATGGCTCCCTGCCTTCTCAAGTCACTTGAATATCCCTAGTGACTAACAAGGAACTGCTTGTGTCCCAGAGCTCAGGAAATGTGAGAACTGATCACCCACCACACGGCTGTGCCGGGGCTATTGGGGGCTTTTGCTGTCAGGCAAGGAGATGTTTTTACTTGGGCTTTCTGCCCTTGGGGAGTCTTCTCTTAAATCAAGTCCAAAGTCCAAGGGGCAGGTGGCCAGATGGTCCGATGTGCTGCCCAGTAAGGCCGGGAGCCAAAGGAGCAGTACCCAGCCTCGCCCAGGACTGCCCTTCTCTCCGGGAGAATTGTGACAAGGAAGCGAGGAGGTCAGAGCCCAGGCTGAGCCCACACCGGAGCTTCCCAGCTTCATCCCTTTCCTCACTTCAGGGCTTTTGGCACACCTTGGAAAGCTAAGAGATTTTTCCAAACCTAAATGAGAGTACCTGTCACTTCATCAGATGGATGAACATCAATCAGCGCCCTCCCTTTACCCATCCGTAGACCAGAGGCGACCAGACACCAAGTGGAAGGATGTAGCTGAGAACACAAGGAATTTTTCTGTACATATTTCACAAAAGACAAGTCCACTAGATTAAGTCCGATGATTGTTCCATTTGAAGATGGAACAGGAAATTAAAGTGCATTAAAATTTCCTTATCTGTTTTAACATGTTGAGTGGAATAGCTTCATATTACCATGAGTTTGTCTTGCTTTTAATACAGACTTATCTGTATTGCTTCAGTGGTTTCCAGGTTGGAGCAAGGTTATTGTGATTTAAATGAGCAGCTCGAAAAGCCTCTGCAGGCAGCTTTGGGGATCTGTCTTATGGGCAAATCATTTGAAACGCATAAAACCTCAAGACATGGTCTTCAGCAAAAATTCCATGACTTTAGTTATGTTACCATTGACTTTTCACAAAGAAAGAATATTTTCCTTGAAAAATAATTAGCTTGTCATTTTTTTCCTTTGCAGCTTAAAGACAGTAGTGCTTTGCATTATGCAGAGTAAACTCTCCTTTCAAAAAAAAACGTATTTTAGAGACCACAAGGATAAGATTCCAGTTTGTCCAAAAGCTTTATAAAGAGGCTGAGTGTGAAGAACTACAGGTCTTCAGGCTCGATCTTCTACATTTTATTACAGAGATTCTCAAGTCTGGTTTTGTAACCCTCAGATTGGAGCCAGTGATTTCAAAGGGTTCCACAGTTCTCTCCGACAAGTGATTTTATTTCTTTATAAAAAGTGATAAGTGATATATGCTACATAGCAATTTTAATTTGGGGAAGAGGAGGACATCACTGACTAAACAATACAATTTCACTAGGTAAAAAAGTTGGCTACATGTGCCTTCTTACTTTACCATAAACAAATGGGTTTTACGATTTGCCTTCTGAAGTCTGCAACCTCAGCAAAGAAATCTACACTGTGGATTGATTTTTCTGGTCACTATAGAAAGCATATAAACTTAAAACACTTTGTAACGACATATTTACCCTGCCAAGTGCCTATATTGCAATAAAATGTTTGTCCTTAAAGAAGTGTCCAATGTCATATTTATTTGGAATGGGGCTGGTTTCATCTTTTAAGCATATGTCATACTTGAGCTGGGAGGAAGAGACCTCAGAGACAGAAAGGTGAGTCACTGTTGCTGTATTATGGAACTCTTTACTTTTCTCTCATCAGGAAAGAAGCCACAGGGAAGTCACTTAATGTCAGTTGTAATTATGCTTTTAAAATGCATATGCTAATTTCTCTAGGAATTGGATTACGTCTATAATACAGCAATGGGCAATTATTCTTGATGTAACTGAACTGCTGTTCAAACAAATTTGTTTTCAATGGGCAACACTGAGCAAAATATTTATTCTTTCTATAATTATAATTAAAACAATATTTACTCACCAATATCCACAGTTGCTCATTCATCCATAAATTCATTCATCCAAAAAATGATTGTGTATGCAGGCGCTCTAGTGAGTGCTGGAGAAACAGGGGTGAGCACGGTGAACATGATCCCTGTATCAGTAACCTCGAATTCTCAGGGTGGACACAGCCACGGAGAGCTCAGAGTGGGTGGTTGCTTCCTTATCTGACATAAGCGTTGTCTGTGATCTCAGCTTTAACTTTATCTACACCAACAGCTTCAGGCAAGAGAGGAAGAAGAACTGGAGAAATCATGTCTGGTGGTGATGGGGACACTGTGTAGCACAAGCTTCACCACTCCCACTCCTCGGTCCATACCCAAATTCCGGTACGCAAGCATCAGTCTCAGGGTGGCTCCTCCAGAACTTCTGTTTAGGGCCAATAATCAGATTGGAATTGGGGCGGGGGGGGGGGAATTTGAAAGCACTTTTGCATGTTTTTTTGTTTTTGCGGTACGTGGGCCTCTCACTGTTGTGGCCTCTCCCGTTGCGGAGCACAGGCTCCGGACGCACAGGCTCAGCGGCCATGGCTCACGGGCCCAGCCGCTCCGCGGCATGTGGGATCTTCCCGGGCCGGGGCACGAACCCATGTCCCCTGCATCGGCAGGCGGACTCTCAACCACTGCGCCACCAGGGAAGCCCTGCATGTTTTTTGTTTTATGTTTATCTGGTGTGGCTAGAATGGAACTGACGGAGGTCCCGGGAAAGGTCAACTACAGCTTTTCTCTCCTCACAAGCTTCGAGCCCCTCCTGGTTGAACACCTCTCAACCTTTGCCACAGCCTCCCCTTTGTCAAGAATATCTGTCCCTCCCTTCTCCACCTGGCCAATTCCCACTACTTCTCCTGTAAGAGTCGGTACAAGTCAGGCCAGTTTCCCCATCCTGCTCCCACCCCCGGTAACACTTTGCTGAACTCTCAACCAAATGTACTTTCTCACTTCTGCTCATCTCCTCTCACTGCTGCAGCCATATACCTGTCCTGTGCCTTGGGGCAGGGACCCTGCCTTTAGTCTTTGAATCGTTAGCACAGCATAGGTCCCTGCATATAGCAAGTGCTCAGGAAGTGTTGAATTAATGAATAAATATCCCCAATCCCAGGTGTAAGAGACAAGTGGAGATATAGCTAGTGATCCCTTAGCACATAATAAGGATCTGTGATGCTGGGAAGTTTACCCACCCTCAGTCTACTTAGATAGTTCTGTTTTAGTGATGGGACTTGAACATGGGTTTTTGCACACCCATCCCTCTTGTGAGGGAGCATCAGAGCCAAGTTGCCCCCAAATCAAGCTAGCTACTATGAACCACCTCCTAGTTTTCAGGAAAGTAGCCTCCACTGGGTTTTCCTGAGGTCCCTATGAGGTCAACAATGCAAAAAGTTTAAGAAGTTTACCATTGAATGGCATCCAAATCTGTGAGGCATGAGCAAATGCCTGAGAATTAATGGACAGCATCTTCCTTCTAGCAAGCCCTCTTCTTGAGGATGGCCAAGGAGCAGGGAAGAAGGTGTGGTCCCTGATTTGGGGGAATTCAGTCCAGCTGGGAAATCTGGGAAGAAAATGGTGGTCCTGCAAGAAGAGGAAGAAGGGTTCTGGCAGCAGAAGTGGCAACTGAGGACGCTGCTCAAGGAATTGCAGGTTTGATTGTTGAACCTATTAACGTTTGCCCTTTGTTTCTTGCCTCTTTTATTTCTTCTCTGTCATGAGCTAAAATCCAAAATCCAGCTGCCTACAGATACCCTGAAGAAAATTTTTATCGAAATTGCTATCTACTAGTCTCTACACTCTTTTCCCAGGAACCTTGAGTCCTCTGTGGAAGCTGTTCCAGACCTTCTGCAGATCCAGTTGTGTTTTTCCCCCTCTGGTCTGTACACAAAGGGGTAGGCATATGTAGTAGTGAGAGCTCTCTTTGTATTAGCAATTCCAAGTGTAACTGTTGGGGTAGGAAAGTGGGTTTATGTGTTGGAGAATTTCTACAAGGCATTGGGGTGATTTTGAAGCTAAGAGCTGACGTCTCCTAGTAAGACTTCAACACCTCCACTCCCTGCCTCACCCTCCTTTGTGCTCCTGCCTGAATCATGTGGGGGACAGTTTTTTCTGCACAGTTGGAGAGGGATCATGTGAGGGAAAATGAAGGTATTTTCATTTCTGTCTGCTGGATGCTTCAAGTTTCGAACCTTAAATTTTTGATTCAGATTTTAGAGTAAATGATGTTTTCCATGTACTGTCAGGATTCATTCATGGATTAATTTTTTTCAAATAATATTTATCGATATCTGCTAATGTGCCATGGACTCTGCCAGACCCTGGGAACAAAACAATCAGCCCCTGCCAGCACCACCTTCAGTTTGAGGGTTATCTTTTCTGCACTGAGATTTTCAATTATTCCATGTAAGGAAATACTCTTAATATTCATGAGCCTTTCTGCCTTTCAGATCACAATTTAGAATTCTTCACGAAGTTTGCTCATAAACTTGGTTTACTTGCTTTGAAGTCCTTTATGAGAAAATTGTATGGCTGTCAACGTATTGTGTGAACTTGGGCTAACCACTTAACCTTTATAAGAATTAGTTTGTTTGTGAAATGGGAATAATAGCACCCAATCACAAGGTTATTGTCAGGATTAAAAGAGATAATGTTCATTTAAGCACAATGAATAAAAGGAGCCTCAAAGAAGTTAAGCAACTTCTGAAGGTTACACAGCTAGTAACTAGTTGAACCAGGTGTATAATTTAGCAATCTCTACGGAATGAAACCACTCCAAAACTCAGTGGATTAAAGCAGTAAGCATTTATTATTGCTCAGAAGTCTATGGGTCAAACACCAGGTAGGCGACTCTTCTCATCCTGGCTGGCTCTCTCAACATGTGTGGGAGGTGACTGGCTGTATGTTGGTGGAGCCTATCCATTGCTGGGCAACTGGGCTCTACTCCGTGTGGTCTCTCATCTTTCAGCAGGCTGGTTCAGGCGCATTCCTGTTGCAGAAGCCAGGAAAAGAGAGGGAGAGAAGGAAAGAGAGAGAGAGAGAGAGGCAAAAAGCTTCTTGAGACCTGGGCTCAGAACTGGTGCAACATCGCTTCTGCCATATTCTATTGGCCAAAGCAAGTCACAAGGCTGGGCGAGATTCAGGGATGGAAGAGCTGCAAAGTCACACACTGCATTGGGCAAGAGTTCAGGGGAGCCATTAACTGGGGCATCAGTGCAGTCAGCCTGCCTCACCAGGATTCAGATGACTTCTGTTTGATTCTAAAACGGTACTCTTGCCTCCATAGGATACTAACTATGAACACTCACACACAACGTTGGTCCCTCTCACATCCTTCCCCAATGTCTATGTGCTGCTGTAGCCCCACTCTCCATTAGGTGAACAAAACACAATCATTCCCAACCTTAATCCGTTGATCTATCAAAGAATCTTGATTTTTGCGTTGGTTTGGAAAATGAGTCTTCTATTTAAAAGTATTTTTTAAACTTACAAACCTTGTAAGAAGAAACGTCTAAAAGAGATCCCCCCATCTTAGCAATATATACTTTATATATTGCTTAGATTAATTATAACAAGGTCATTGGTCACGATCAACATGTTAATTATCTCAGGAGAGTGAGAAAATCTGACCCGTGACAAACAGTATATAACTTCATATAAACAAGCACCATTCTCTACAACAAACATGCCCATAACAGATGCAGTTTTCTATAGCAAATAGTGGTAGTCTTCGGGAAAGGTTACAGTCCTTGGGGGATAATTATAAACACACACCCACTTCTGAAGGAAAGTTCTTTTCCCTTCTCAAAAGGAAAATAAAATAAAAGTAAACCAAAATTTTAAACCAGCTAGAAACTCGTATTTCCTGCCACAAAACAGTTAAGTAAGGATAAATCTTACTTAAAAGTTTATCCTACCTCGTTAGTATTCTATATTCTTTGTAACCCTAAGGTAACTGATTTGTAAATATTCCTAATCCCTCTCCTTTTCCTGTTTAAATATGATCCTCAGGATATAACATTTTAAAAGCACTTGTATCAGATTTTGCACTTCCAGCTTTCTTGCTAGAATATTGTTGTACCTAGTGACCCATAGTTTCTTTTAAAGTTCTAATGAAAGCTGGATAAAAGGTTTTGGGGCTTACAATAATTTTCCTTTACATCTTGTAGTATGCCATCTCACCAAGAATGTCTTTTCTTGTCTGTCCAGCACCAAGGACTGCATCAGGCCTCACATTCTGCTCCCTGCATCATTTCAAGCCTTTTTTCTCAGGATTCCTTCAGCTTTTATGCTGACAACTTTTGGCACTTAATCATGTATCACCAAGAAATTTTTAATGATTTCTAATATGTTTTGACTCATAACTTTTAGAAGAGAGGGAGTTTTCCCTGCATGCCTAGATATTCAATATATTCATAGAATCATAGACTCTCAAGGTTGGAAGATACCCTAATGTTCATCGAGTGCAAATGCTTCCACAGTGCTTGCATTTACCCTTTAAAAAACCTCCTGCTAGTTGGTCATCCTCTAGGGATGGGGAACTCACTATCTCCCAAAGGAGATCATTTTGTTTTCAGACAGCTCTGATGTTTGGAGAGCAGAAATGTTACTGTCATGCTCTGCTCCTCCTCTGCCACCGTCCTTAACTATAATTTCCATCCCATGGGTCCGATTTTGTCCATCAGGGAAATACACAGCGATCTAAGCTCTTTTCCTCCTGACAGATTTCAAACATCTCCAAACAACTGAGATCCCTTTTCCAGACTAAATATCCCCCAATTTGTCTCTTTTTGTGTAATAACGGCTTTGACTTCCTTTGTTGAGTCTTTTTACAGCTCAATTACAAACTAGTTCTTTGTGTTTTCCTTTCTTCTTTGGAGCTGGCTTCTCAAAACTCTCTTCTCCCTCAATAGCCTCCACCTCATAGCCAAAACGCCTTCTCTCGAAAATGTTCTCTCCCCTAGCACAGTCCAGTAAGGCACACTTTTGTCACTTCCTCCCTTCCTTGTTATCTTCAAAGGGAAGCAAAGAGCATTTTTTTATGGTAAAGTGTTTGCTTTCAAGCACTGTGGGAAGATACATGAAATAAAAATAAAAACTCTAAAAATTACAAAAAAGTTAAGTCCGTAGATTTAAGTTCCCAGGTCCACCATTTTTTAGTCCTTTTGAGAAGGTAAAAGGAAGACTGGTTAATTGTCAGCCCACTACTTATTTCTAAAGGTGGGGCTCGTCCACGTTCCCACTCCACTTCTGACCGCAGCTTAGAGAAGGCCATAATGAACCCATTCCTGCAAGAAGCATCTCTGCCCAGAACGTGAATCAGGCAAAGCAAGTGCCTCAGTGGTTAAATATCTAGAAGGGGTCCCAGATTGCAAATAATCTCCACTAGATTTGTCCTACTTTTGGAAGTCTATCTCCTTTTAACATTTTATCTTTCTCCTTAGAGACCTTTTGTTGACTTCTGGGCATTTACTGATCAAAATTTTTCACCAAAAAAAAAAAGAGGATATATAGAACAAGAGTTCAAAAAAAATCAGGGCTAGAAATAGGGATCTGGGGGAAACAGTCCCCAGAATTAGTCAGTGGCATATATTTGGTAATTGAAGCTACAGAAATGATAGGATCTCTCTTGGAGAATTTATAGAAGAAAAGTGGGCTAGGAAACTTAGGGAACATCCATATTTGTAGAGCAGAAGGAGAAAATGTAACGGTCAGATAAATGATAAAAAAAAGTAAAAGGGGGCTTCCCTGGGGCGCAGTGGTTGAGAGTCCGCCTGCCAATGCAGGGGACGCGGCTTTGTGCCCCGGGCCGGGAAGATCCCACATGCCGCGGAGTGGCTGGGCCCGTGAGCCATGGCCGCTGAGCCTGTGCGTCCGGAGCCTGTGCTCCGCAACGGGAGAGGCCACAACAGTGAGAGGCCCGCGTACCGCAAAAAAAAAAAAAAAAAAAAGTAAAAGGGTATAATGACAAGCAACCAGAGGAGAAGACAACTTGAGGGAGGAAGGAGTGGTCCATGTGTCAAATACTGCAGCGAGGTCAAATAGGATAAGGCATGAAATGTGTCCACTGGCTCACGAAAAATTCACCAGTGCCTCGGTAAGACAGAAACCAGACTGTGATGGGAGGTGAAGGTGGATACATTTCAGTTTGTCTTTGTCTGTCTTACTGTCTTAGAGTGTGTGACCCAAAACTGAACCTGATATTCCAAGCATGGTCTGACTGGTGGCATAAAGTGAGATCATGTCCACTTTGACCAATTCACTCTGTGTCTGGTAATGAAGCTTCAGCCCACATTCAGTTATTTTTGGCAGTCCCACTTACTTCAGCACTCCAGTGACTCACATGAAAGTACTCTGCTTAAACCTTATGTTATTTCCATATGTGGCAGAACTAATTCATGACTTCCCATCTCATGCTTGTGCGGCTGAGTTTTAAAACTAAGTTCAGAACCTCATTCAGCTGCAATTCACCTTATTAGTTTCAGTTCTTTATTCCAAACCATGAAATATTCTTTGTCCTAATTCTGTCATCCAACATATTAGCTATCCTCCTGGCGTTATGGCATCCATAAATTTGATTTATTTTGGTGTTTCCATCCAAGTTATCAATAATGTCAAGTCCCAAGCATTCAGGCAAGGGCTGGGTGGAAACTGGAAGATAATGGCTGGGTCTGAAGCCAATAACAAGTGTCTAAATGCTGACACTAGCAGGTCTGAAGCCAGGGGAGTTAGTGATTGTGGTACTAGGGGTTGTTCAAGGGGGTAAGGGCAGTGGATAAATAATGGGGCAGAAGCCAGGAACTGAGCCAAATCACAACCTAGATGAGCAGATTCAATACAAAGGACAAATCTAGAAGCTAGAGAAATTAAAAGAATATCTGAAGTTATAACAGGCTCAAGGGGGAAAGTTCATATATAGACACTGATTTTTGAACGTCCAGGTGGCTTTTATTTTTTCTCTTCCATGTGCAAGGGTGTCTGTCCTTTAAAATTCTAAGGGTTTTTGATAAATAAAAATATGGTACAAGACAGGTCTTCTGGCTCTTTCCTAAGTAGCTTCTCTCATGTGAAACATTTTTTGGGTTGGCCAGGTAACCAGCTACTACTAATTCACCTAACTCTACTGGTGTCTACTTCATATTTCTCTTTCTGTCCCCAAGGAGATGAAATTTTATAAGAAAAATTAATGGGGAGAAAGAATAGTTGAGCAAAGGGGAGCAAGGGAAGGAAAAGAGAATGACTTTTCACTGGGGTTCCCATGTTGTATTTATTTTCTGTCCTGGAATTTCATCAAAGATTAGCATCAAAAAAAAAAAAACAAGATTAGCATCAGTATTATTTTTAACACATATTAGCGTAGCTAAAATGAAAACAAGGCTGAGTGCCGGGAAGGATGCAGCTAGAACTCTCATACACTGCTGGAGGGAATGCAAAAAAGAGATGTCCACTTTAGAAAACAGTTCGGCAGTTTCTTGCAAAGTTAAACATACCCTGGGGCTTCCCTGAGGCGCAGTGGTTGAGAGTCCGCCTGCCGATGCAGGGGACACGCGTTCGTGCCCGGTCCGGGAGAATCCCACATGCCGCGGAGCGGCTGGGCCCGTGAGCCATGGCCGCTGAGCCTGCGTGTCCGGAGCCTGTGCTCCGCAACGGGAGAGGCCACAACAGTGAGAGGCCCGCGTACCGCAAAAAAAAAAAAAAAAAAAAAGTTAAACATACCCTTACAACATGACCCAGTAATTCCATTCCTAGGTGTTTACTGAAGAGAAATAAAAACTCTTGTTCACACAAAAACCTGTATGCCGATGTCTATAGTTGCTGTATTAATAATTGTCAAAAACTGGAAAACCCAAATGTTCTTCAGCTGGTGAATGAATGGATAAACTGGTACATGCATATAAGACTACTACTCAACAATGAAAAGGAATGCTCTACTGACATATTACAATAACACGGATGAGTCTCAAAATAATTAGGCAGAGTAAAAAAAGGATACATACTGTATGATCCCTTTTATATTACAATCTGGGACAGGAAAAACTTTAGGGATAAAAATAGGTCATTGGTTACCTGCAGGTGGGGTCGTGGGAGGGACTGACTATGAAGTGGCATGTGAGGGGATTTTGGAGGGTGATGGAACTATTCTATATCTTGATTACGGCGGTTGCTCCATGGCTTTATGCATTTATCAATACTCGTAAAACTGTGTACTGAAAAGGGCAGATTTTAGTAGTATGTAAATTATACATCAATAAACATGACTAAAAATATGTTTTAAGTGGCCCAAGTTTTCAACAATAAAGTAATTATTAAATATATTATGAAACATTTATACAATAAAGCGTTACACAGTTGTTTTGAGTTTTGTGATACTTTTTCTCTGCCCAGTAGCTTATGAAGAGCCTTTACATATGGGCAAAATTTCTCTGTTCCTAACTTTGAAGTCACCAACTTGTTTTTCCACTTTCCCTCGCAGCTAGGGCATGGTTATGTGTTGTACGTTCCTCTAGTCAGATTCACTCTTTCAAAACTTCAATTCAAAACAGTGGTAAGAAAAAAGAGGTGTCCATGAAAACAATCCATTCTGCTGAGGGTGGTAGGTTTTAGCAGAGGGATATCCAGCTCTCAGAGGGGCAGTGACAGAGGGGCTAGCAACAGCGTTCGAACTCCGAAGTCAGTGATGCAGTTAAATTCCTGAAGTATCCTGGTGCTCTAACTTGAGCTGTATATTCCTCAAGCCGGTTCTTGGGCCCTCCAAGAGATTAACATATTTACATTGATTTAAACTTTAAATTAATTAATTTAATTAGCTAGAGTGTTGTTTGCAACCAAGAATCTCGAGTGATAGAACAATCATTAAAAATCATGCTTACAACCAGAGCCTTACTAACATGAGCTAAGACTACATCATGGATATGGTGGCTTAGACCATCATGGAGAAATGTGATGTGTGCCTGGCAATGACTTCCACACCATGAGCACGTGTAGGAGGTGAATGTCCTCATCCTTGGCAAGAAGCTCTACAACAAGGTACAGCCTACATCACTCTTCTAATAAAATGGATTCCGAGTCTCCATTTAAACTGCAGGAAGAAGAGAGAGGAGAAAGAACTGTCTTCACCTATAGGTTTCCAAACACATAGCTGCATTGAACTTCAGAACACCGAGAAGAACCATTTAAATCTTTCTGCTGAGCTATTTTATTTTCAATATATCTAGGTGTACCATCCTTGAAAAGAATCATTTATAAAGAGTTTGCAACAATGTAGGAGAGGCTTAGCCATGGTTTTGAGTTTAAAATAAAGAAATCACAAGGAAGTTAAATATAAATGTATAGTCAAAAAAGCCTGGAAGAAAATTTGCTGAAATGGAAACAGTGGCTTGGGCTGGTGAGATTTTAAATGGTTCTTATTGTCTTTTGCAGCCACCTCCCTTCTCCCCTTCCATGTTCCAAAATGAAGATGTCTTACTGTCAAAAATCAGAAAAACATGAATGTTTCGAAATATCTGAAATTTGAATTTAAATTCAGCGAAAATGTCCTGTTTTCCTAGAATCCCATACATTAAGGGATTCTTTGGGTGCATTTACTTCTAGTCTTAAGCCTGTTGACTCCCATAACTGGGAATGATATATCAGCAAAAGGGAGATAGTCACTGGAAACCTTTGCCAAGTTAAAATTGGCCTCACAATAACCATTTGATGAGTACTGTTCTGAAGGGCTCCGCTGCTTCTTTTGAAGTTCTGATTTTTTTTTTTTTTTTTTTTTCTGTACGCGGGCCTCTCACTGTTGTGGCCTCTCCCGTTGCGAAGCACAGGCTCTGGACGCGCAGGCTCAGCGGCCATGGCTCACGGGCCTAGCCACTCCGCGGCATGTGGGATCTTCCCGGACCGGGGCACAAAGCCGCGTCCCCTGCATCGGCAGACAGACTCTCAACCAATGTGCCACCAGGGAAGTCCTGAAGTTCTGATCTTGATGCAAAGTTTCTTCATCAGGATCCCTAAGGTGATGCCCCGGCTTCTGCCAGACCACCTTGCCAGCACTTTCTTCCCACCATGAAGAGCCAGGCGCCTCGGCGTGCAAGATCTGACAGACTGTCCCATGGGAAGTTAGGACCTCCTAGGTTCTATTTTTAGCCGTGTATTACTGAGGGATCCCCCAAGAGGTTTTACATGAAAGACAATTTATTTAAGCCCATTACCGCTTGCTTGTTATGCCTTAAGGAATTGCAAATACGAAAGAGGTCACACTCATTAAAGCACAATGTGACATGCTATGAAAAACACAACGTATGGTCACTTGAAGTCTGAAAAAATTGCTGAGTTTAAAATTTTTCATCCGAATATCCTTTGGTGTATAACCGTGTCCTTTCTGATTCTTTGAAAAATAAGGGTTTCTAGATCAAAACCACAGATGGAAACTTTCCCTCAGTGGGTAAAAAATGCCTGAAGATAACGTTGCTAGACTCCATTAAAGGGATGACATTAAACACATGGACACAAAGCATTTTTTTTTTTTTAAATTGCTACATAGTATTTATTCTTTTGATTATGTAGACCATAATTTTTTTTTTTTTAAACATCTTTATTGGGGTATAATTGCTTTACAATGGTGTGTTAGTTTCTGCTTTATAACAAAGTGAATCAGTTATACATATACATATGTTCCCATATCTCTTCTGTCTTGCGTCTCCCTCCCTCACACCCTCTCTATCCCACCCCTCTAGGTGGTCACAAACCACCTAGCTGATCTCCCTGTGCTATGCGGCTGCTTCTCACTAGCTATCTATTTTACGTTTGGTAGTGTATATATGTCCATGCCACTCTCTGACTGTCACAGCTTCCACTTCCCCCTCCCCATATCCTCAAGTCCATGCTCTAGTAGGTCTGTGTCTTTTTTTTTTTTTTTTGCGGTACGCAGGCCTCTCACTGCTGTGGCCTCTCCCGTTGCGGAGCACAGGCTCTGGAAGCACAGGCCCAGCGGCCATGGCCCACGGGCCCAGCCGCTCCGTGGCATGCGGGATCCTCCCGGACCGGGGCACGAACCCATATCCCCTGCACCGGCAGGCGGACCCTCAACCACTGCGCCACCAGGGAAGCCCAGGTCTGTGTCTTTATTCCCGTCTTGCCCCTAGTTACTTCAGGACACAAAGCATTTTAAATACTTCTACATGAAAAAGATAATCTCTTTAAAATTTAGTAAACCTATAAAATTTGTAGGGACACTCCTTTAAATGAAATATTTTTTTCACTTCTAGTTATACAATGGCTATCATGGAAGCAGTAACCTTATTCCACTTAATTAAAACTGGTGACCCTTTATCAATTACACACAGCTGTACCTGAGACTATTGGGATTAATATTAGTTTGGAATCAGTAGCATTATAGTAAAATCCCCGAGAACAGGGATTATGCATTAAATTTTATGCTAGAACTTTTGCTAACTAAATTAGTGCTAAAATGTAAGTGATAAAGTTAATTGTGAAGTATGCAAAATTTCCTTTCTTCTCTTTATTTGGAACTTTAATTCCCATCCCTAGGCCTTCAGCTTTTTCTCTCTGTAGTATTTTAGATGCACCAATAAGATGTTAGTTACCAAATGCTAACCTTCCTGTCTCAGTAAATGCTATTTTGGATGCAAGTAACAAAATCCTACTCAAATTATGTAGGAAAAGTGAAGAGAGTTGATTTTATGGTTATAGAAGTATCTCGCTGGAACTAAAGTACCCCAAATCCATCAGGAGATAATTTCTCCATTTTTCCCATCTCTGAGGCTACCTGATCTCCCATTTTTGCCTCTCTGCTCATCTGTTCCATTATCATCTATCTGCAGAGTAGCTTTCTCCACTTTTCTGTACATAGGTAGGACTGTGACTAACTAATGGCCCCTGAGTTTATTTATCCACATTTCTAGGAACCAGCAAAGACTATAATTTCTGGGCCCAGTTTGCTTAGTTGCCCTGTAGTATCGAAATCAGCGATAGCCAGGGGGTAAGGTGACATAGCAGACATCTGGCCCAGAGCTTCCTATATTTATTTGAACACAGAACACTACCCACCCCCAGTCCCTGGCTCTGGGTAAGGGTATTGTGGGGTATACCCGTTTATATCCTTCAAAAGACAATTCCTCAAGATAGCAGTTTGGGATGTTCTGATCTAACTCCTTTAATTTTAGGGAAAGGCAAACATAGACCTAAAGAGATAAAATAACTTGCTTAGGGGCTTCCCTCGTGGCTCAGTGGTTGAGAGTCCGCCTGCTGATGCAGGGGACATGGGTTCGTGCCCCAGTCCGGGAGGATCCCACATGCCGTGGAGCGGCTGGGCCCGTGAGCCATGGCCGCTGAGCCTGTGCGTCCGGAGCTATGCGTCTGGAGCCTGTGCTCTGCAACGGGAGAGGCCACAACAGTGAGAAGCCCGCCTACCACAAAAAATAAAAAAATAAATAACTTGCTTAAATTATCAAGATAATGGCAGAGTAGGGATTATGAGTAATGATTATTATTCAGTAATTAATATGAATAGGGCTGAGTAATTTGACATGTTATACCTTCAATCCAACCTTAATACCAATAAAAGTATAATGGCTACCTGGGCCAAAAGTGAAGGTTGAAAGTTGACTATTTCCTTCCCCCCTCCTCAGCTAGTTTACAAGTTAAGGCTTTTTATCACAAGCAAGGCTATACTAGTGTCCTAGGGCTGCCATCACAGTTTCCACAAACTTGGTGGCTTAAAGCAAAAGAAACTTATTTTCTCACAGTTCTGGAAGCCAGAAGTTGGAAATCAGGGTGTCCGCAAGGCAGTGCCTCCTCTGAAGGCTCTAGGGGCAAAGCCTCCCTTGCCTCTTCCAGCTTCTGGTGGCTCCAGGTGTTCTTTGGCTTGTGGCCACCCAACTCCAATCTTTGCTTCAGTTTTTACGTGGCCTTCTCCTCTGTGTCTTCTCCTCTGTTTCTTTTAAGGATGCTTATCATTGGCTTTAGGACCCACCAAAGATAATCCACAGATCCTTAATTTAATTACATCTGCAAAGACCCTTTTATCCAAATAAGCTCACATTCACGGGTTGCAGGGGTGAGGATATGAACATATCTCTTGGGGGCCACCATTCATACCACTACAAAGACCTTATAAGGTACCATATGGTACTTAAAAACATCAAGAGGGTGGCAAAAGGGAAGGGATGAAAGGGTAATGATTTGGTATTTTTCTTCTCAAACATAAAGGATGCAGAATGGAGGAAGAAAATGTAGTAGAATTTCAAGAAAATACAATATCCTGTTTTCCAGGATATAAAATTTACATTCCTAGATATTTACTAATTCATTAATTAATCTAACATTTGGGCCATGTTTTTCAACCTATCACACAAGTATGGGGCTGTTTTTTGCTTGTAAAAAAATTTTCCTGAGAAAAAAAATTGTTTGATTGTATGAGAGACAATTCACATCATATGAATTTTGCTACACCATCATAAAAAATCATTCTTTGAAAGGGCTTCATCAGTTTTCCCCTGGCGCTTCTCAATCCTTCGGTATTGAAATCACTCCTTTTGGAAGAAACTATTGTGTCCTAGAGACACCAGTGTTAAACCGAAAATGAAGTTAGTGCGGGCTAACATTTTTAGAGGTCAGTTCATTAGTGAATATTTTTATCTTATAACGACTCTTGCTTTTCTCCACAAAGTTGTATCTATAGAGATTGAATATTCTGATAAAAGAACTTCTATTAACAAATGAGAATGTGTCAAACAGGTAAAGGGAACAGGAATTGCTCTGGGGTGGAGTCAACTTGAGCTGGGGCACATGAAGGGGGCATGATACTGTTTACAGTTACTTATACAGTACCTCACACTTTTTAAGTTAAATCAAATGGTAGGACTCATATGGCAAGAAGGATAAGATTTATTTTAATCATGCGAAAGGAGAAAGTCTTAGAAGAAGTTGAAATTACAGAGAGCCAATATTCTTCCCACTGTGAAGAAAGGGTTTCTGATAGGATTGTCCATAGATGGAAAGGATCATCGTGCAGAATAGTAAAGCAGCCACCATTAGAAATTTTTCAACCCAAGGCCGATGACTCTGGGGTACATTATCAGTGTCCTTCCGTTGATTTGGGGAATGAGAGAGTACAGGGTAGAGAGGCTGTTGGTTTAAAACTCGATAACCTTTGAATGAAGACAGTGTGCCCTAGACTAGATCAGTTCAAGCCTGGAAAAAGAGATTGTCTATCCTCTCCCTGATGTAGCTTCTAAATCAGCACTGTTCAATAGAAATATGGTATGAAATCATAATATAATTAAGATTCTTCTAGTAGTCCCATTAAAAAAGTGAAAAGAAACAGATCAAATTAGTGTTCATAATATATTTGATTTAACCTGATGTATTTAAAATAGTATTACCTGAACATGGAATCGATATTAAAAAATCATCAGATAGTCTACATTATTCTTTCACAACAGGGCTTTGAAATCCAGTATATATTTACATTTATGGACTAACCACATTTCAAGTGCTCGACAGCCACACGTGGCTACTGGCTACCACGTTGAATAGCACAGTTCTTGAACTTGCTGTTAATGACATCACAAATCAGATTTCTGGGAGTTGGAAAAAACTTCATAAATGCATAAAAATGGTTCTAAAATCTAGGTTTCCTGGAATACTGGAAGAATGCAAGTGTTGGGAAAACACTTCTGATTCACACTTACTTGGGTGACTATTCTCATAATTTCCCTACTTTCTTACAAAAACCTAATATTAAGTAAAGTAAATAACTTTGCAAACCACTAAGTTTTTTTATCAACTTCCAACAGGATCCACTCTCCAAAAGTGAAACAGTAAATAATAGCCCTCTAGTACTTTTATGTTAATCCTACTATATTTAATTCTTTTATTCTTTTATTCCAGGAGCGACTGCAATTACTGATAATATAGCTTTTACTGTTTACTAGCTGTCTCTTCTCCCCATGGGATTTAAGTACTCTCAAGGGAAGCTGTCTCGCAGTATTTCTAGTAACACACCGTCTCTATGCATCTTATACACATGAGACAGGATAAAGAAAGTCATAATGATAAGCTGGGCTACCTCTGTAACCAAACTTTCTCCAAGGTTCAGTCAAAATAATGTTTTTTAACACCTCTCCCAGGAGACTCTATTATTTATTTAGAGTATTTGGGGATTTGACAGATAAACTATATATAATAAGCAAAATTAAAAGTAAAACAGGATATTCCAGAGTTATCCTATTTTAGTTTTTAATCTAAAAAACTCATACTTGGGGCTTCCCTGGTGGCGCAGTGGTTGAGGGTCCGCCTGCCGATGCAGGGGACATGGGTTCGTGCCCCGGTCCGGGAGGATCCCACGTGCCGCGGAGCGGCTGGGCCCGTGAGCCATGGCCGCTGAGCCTGCACGTCTGGAGCCTGTGCCACGCAACGGGAGAGGCCACAACAGTGAGAGGCCCGCGTACCGCAAAAAAAAAAAAAAAACAAAAAACTCATACTTGCATCTGTAAGTATAATCATGACTGTAAGAACACCATAGCAAGAGTTTGGCACCGACTGCCAAGTGTCTCCCAATATTTGTTATCCTTTTCTCCTGTCCGGTAACAGAATCTCCTGAGTTTAAGCTTGGCACATGGCTGCTCAGTTAGAGGCTAAAAATCTCAGCCTTCCTTGCAGCTCTGTGTGACCAAATGAATAACTCCTTTCCGATGAGATGTGAGCCTAAGTGTTGTGTGCACCTTCCTGGTCACATTCCTTTATGAAGGAAACTGCTTGCCCTCCTCTCTCTCTTTCCCTTCAGGGGAGCTGGAAGGTTTATATGATGCTGGTGAACCAGTTTCTACTGTTGAGATGCCTACCAGGGGACAGAATAGCATCCTGAGTTTCTGAATGACTTCGTGGAGTAGAATTGTCCATCAGGCCTGAATCACGCATCTGCTTCTGAATATTACCTGGGAGAGAAACAACTTTCTAACTTGTATAAATCACTGTATCTGGCATCTCTTTCTTGCAGTCCCTTGGCTTATATCATAATTAATAAAAGGGTTTACCATCAGCACCACTATCATTTGAACTATGTTCAAAACTTCTGTCTACTTTTAAATTAATTTAATTAATTTATTTTTGGCTTTGTTGGGTCTTTGTTCCTGCGTACGGGTTTACTCTAGTTGCGGCGAGCGGGGGCTACTCTTCTTTGTGGCGCGCGGGCTTCTCATTGCAGTGGCTTCTCTTGTTGCGGAGCACAGGCTTTAGGTGTGCGGGCTACAGTAGTTGTGGCTCGTGGGCTCTAGAGCGCAGGCTCAGTAGTTGTGGCGCACGGGCTTGGTTGCTCCGCGGCATGTGGGATCTTCCCGGACCAGGGCTCGAACCTGTGTCCCCTGCATTGGCAGGCGGATTCTTAAACACTGTGCCACCAGGGAAGCCATTGTCTATTATTTTTAACCATCTTTATACTATATGAGACTACATCCTTAAAAGACATAGGGACTTCTTTTTTTTTTTAGCTTATAAGAAAGGCTTCTATGACTACTTGCTTAGGGGGGTGGTGGGCGACTCTTAGTATTAAATGATACTATACAGTGTTTATGAAATCTTTATAAACTTAAAAGGGTTGCAAATAAAAAGTCAGGATGTTAATCTCAAGCTAACAATCCACAATAGTAGTGGGTTAATGGTATTTCTGCAAACATTTTAGCCAGCTAATATTTGTAGCCCACCTCCCAGGTGACATAATCCAGTCGACGTGCACCTGCTTCCAGAATAATCAGTTTTTCAGGCACTGTAGTATAGCAGGAGGGACAATGAAGTATACAGGGACATTGTCTTTTCATTCACTTCATAGAAGGGGCTGTTTACTAAACAGCTTTAGAGCCAACTGGAGCTGGCTCTAGTTATTTGGGAGATTGATTCAGTTCACCACTTAAAAGAGACTTTATAAAGTGGCCTCATAAGATCTTAACTGTCTAAGTTCTTATATGTTTCATGTGTTAATGTGACAGCAAACCTAATTAAACCTGCCATTGGCACATCACTCTATTAATTTTTCTTTCACCCCTCTCAAATGATTTAATGGATACAATTTTTCTGTCAACATTTACTGAGTATCCACTGCGTACAGAACACTCCTGAGGGAATTGGCAAGAAAGATAAGGACCTTTCTGTCCTTATCTCATTTGACCTTTCTGCCACATGGGACACTATTGACCACTCCCTCCATGAAACTTTCTCATCCTTTGACTTCTGTGACTCTTTCCAAATTTTATGATCTTTTCTTTGCTGTTCTTCCACTTCTTAAATGTTGGAGATCCCTGCTGTTTCTTCCTGAACCTTTTCTTTTCACCCTTCATTCTTAGCCTTTTTGGAGTCACAAATTCCTTGGAGAATGTGATGACATACGTCCTGTGGGGGAGGGCTTGTTGCATATAATTTTAGGATTACATGGACATCCTGAAGCACCTGGTGACTCGCTGTGGGTCCTTACCCCTCAGGTGAAGAACTACTTTTCCATGGCTTGAACTACTACTACTTGATGACTCTCAAAAGATGGGCTCTCTCCAGACCCAGACATCCAGCTTCTTAATGCATTCCTTCACTTGGATGTCAAATAGGTACCTTAAACTCAAACTCAGTATGTCCCATTTGAACTTACCATCTGCCACTCTCTCCCCAATTGCCCCCATCCTATGGTTTCCGTTTTGGTGAGTGGCACCACCATCCAATAAATTGCTCAAGTTGTAAAGAAATAAAAGCATCAACCCTGATTACTACCTCTGAAAAAGAGTTTGTCAAATGACTAAAAGAATGGAAAGATGGATCAAGTATGATGAAGACAACAGAGGATAACTATTGAGAATGATATAATGAGACTTATGTTCAACTGTACAAATGAGTGCTAAAGGCTGGCTTAATTAAGCAAAGTCTTCAACCAAATGAATATGTATTTATTAAGCACCTATTAGGGCGAGGCACTGATTTCATTAAGGATTAGACTTTAACAATATTTTCAAGGAAATGAGGAGTATGGTTTGTCAGAAAAGAGTAATCTCAGTATTTCAAATGAGATATATATTATTTACTTAAATCCAATTAATCTTACCTCATGACCAAGAAATGCTAAATTATTAACAGCTTCTTTAGGTCCTTATTATGATACTTTCACAGATTTCATCATAGTTTGCACATAGCAGCTATGACAATGGATACTCAAGGAAATGGGACACTCTTTGGAGTTTAAGATCATTAGATTGGGCAGCTTTGCCTCCCTGAACTCCCTTAGCTCTTTATTTGCCCTTCTCTGATGGCACTTATTTTCTGTTTCATTTTATAATGATTTGTGGGCATCTCTTATCTCCTTAGACAGGTCCCCCAGGCACCACTCTGCCCAAAGACTCTGTGCTTACCCAATTTTGTGTCTTATATCTGGAAGGCGAACAGAAAATATTGAATCAATGAATGTTTTTCAATGTCAAAAACCCATTTAAAGATAATATCAAATGTCCTATAAGTCAAGGAAATTGGTGTTATAAAGTTTGTCATGTTTTCCAATATGACAGCTGCATGTGGAACAATTAAGCAAATTACAGATGTTTGTTTTAGTTCTTTAAGGCAGCGGGGAACATGCTAACCCATTTTAGAAAGTTTGTCATGAAGCAAGGAATTGGCTGGTTGAACGCCGCCTCCAGGGCCAGACTGCGTGCCTTTGAAACCTGGCTTTGCCATTCAGTGGCTGGGAGGCTGAGGGCCTCTTGGTGTCTCACTTTCCTCATCTGGAAAACGAGAATCATAATAGTACTTACTTCACAGAATTGTTAAAAGGACAAAAAATAATGTATACACACAATGCACACAGAATGGTGTTCAAATTCATTAGACACTAGCCATCATTTTCTTACAATCCCAACAAGAAGAAAGGAGGGGGAATCACGATCACATTATTAGATTAGGAAAGAATGAGATTTTCTTCTTTGGAAATATGATATAGACAAGATCTGTCCTATCTTCCAAGCTCGAAACACTCCCAGGACCCCCGCCTTGACCATGACACCACAAATGCCTAGTAGGTATTTTTAAGATGTAGGTAAGAGTTGAAACACATTTTATTATCAATCAAATAGGTGTAAATTTCACACAAACCATGTTCTATCCTTTTTAGCATTCCCTACTCAAAAGACTCATTTCCCCTCCGAGACCAAGGTAACAGATTTTACCGTGTGGTTGTCCCCTTCTCCCATCTTCCCCACCCTTTACTCCAAAAAGCTTCCTAGAATTTAAAGGAAGAGGCTGGATCTAACCAAGGGCACAATGCAAAGAATTAATCAGTGAATCCCAAGTTGTCTAGTTGGTCTTGTTGGCCTTCTAGAATGTTCTCAATCTGCCATTGCTGCCAGCCCACTGTTGGCAAGACTTCAGGCAATATCACAGGTGGGAAGAGGGTGTGGCTGCAGCTTAACCTTAGTGCAGAAGCTACAAAGAATAGTACACTTCAGAGAGGGGACCATTAGAAACACTGGAACAATAGCCTCTGATAGTCAACCCAGTCATGGGATGATGAGTGACAGAGGGCTGCCTTTGCCTCACACAAGAGCGCTTCTCAGTTCTGGAGGCCCGCTCACTATGGGATCACGTGGTGATGTGTCTGCCATGGGGAGCCCACTGATGAGCAAAGGCCAGCATTTCTCAACCCATATACATCCACAGATGGCTGTATTTATCTTGTAAGAAAAGGTCATGGCAGGGTAAGGAATTTTAGTATTGCTTAGAGAAGGAATGCTCTGAGACAATTTTCAAGGAATCCTAGAGAAGTGCTTTCTAGTTCCCACAACGGAGGTAAATCTAATTCTATACCGAAGATGCGCGCACGCGTGTGTGTGTGTGTGTGTGTGTGTGTGTGTGTGTGTGTGTGTTTTGAGGTATAACTGACACATAGCATTAGTTTCAAGTGACGATGTAATGCTTCAATATTGTATATATTGCAAAATGACCACCACAATAAGTCTAGTTAACATCTGTCACCACAGTTACAAAATTTTTCCTTGTGGTGAGAACTTTAAGATCACTCCCTTAGCAACTTTCAAATATGGATTACAGTATTATTAACTACAGTCATGCTGTACATTACATCCCCATGACATTGATTTTATAACTGGAAGTTTGTAACCAAAGGTATGATTTTTATATTATACCTAAGGTGGTAAAAATTGGGTGCAATTTTTTTCTCTTTTAGTAAGGATAAATGGAAACAGACAAAACAGACACCGAATTTAGTCAATATGAATGTTTTTGGGCAAACACGGTTGAAAATATAGCTTAACTTCAATAATGGTCTTATTCTTTTTCCCATAATTTTCATCGCATTTTATAATCAGTTACTTCAGTCTGTCCAATTTCTTGGTGACTCATTATTACATCTTTCTTAATAAAGGAGGAGACTTATATTTCCTGTTAGCAGGATTTTCTTTTCCTGAATTTGTGCCACCTAATTATACTGTTTTTTCTCCCTTTTATTCAAAATAGCCTGATGGGGCAAGAAAAAGCCAGGCCAGGAGCACTTGCTTGGTGTGTTCATACATCTGAGAGAATCTGACATAGTTGGGGAATGGAGATCCCTAGATTTTGAAGGCCATGTAATATAGTTTGGATGATTATATGTTATTATTTAAACTGGGACAGTTTTGAAAATGAAAGGGGGCACTAATCGGATAGGATAATATTGTAAATCAAGACTGTCACAGGCAAACCAGAATTTAGGGTCATCCTAATACGGTAGAAATGGTCTGGACTTATATCCAAATCTTGACTGTACCAGTTCCCTGCTTTTGACCTGTGCAAAGTGATATAACCTCTCTGAACTTCACTTTCTACATCAGTAAAACAAGGATAATAATTCTCATGTGGTCAGGGCAGGGGCATGTACCTGGCGTACTATATATCCTTTGTAAATATTATCATAATGATGTCTGCCTGTATATCTAAAATTCTTTACCATAGGCAGTATGATATTATGAATGGATTAGGTTAAATTGAACTTGAGGTGCAGTCAGTTGCCCCATCACAAATCCCCACTCCTGGATGGCAGCCAGAGATCTCATCAGGGAGACTCCCTGTAGAGGTGGGTACTACAAGTACATTTCTCCATCTTATCTCTATTAACATCAAAGATCATTTTATTTAATATAACAAATGTCAAAAATGAATTTTCATTGTTGAAATTAATGGTTAGTCATCATAATGAATGTTAGAAATAGTCTCTCATTGATAGAATTTGTGATTTCCAAGATATACGGACTAGTTAAACTATTTTAGAGGTACTTCCACCCTGGCATGAACAAGTTGTAAAAAGCTGGACCATTAGAAATGGTGTGGGGGATGAAGGGATTCCAGTTGGTTGATGCTTACTAAAGGATGATAGAATCCTGGCTCTGGAATATTGTTCATATGCCCCCAGTGAATCTTTCATGCAAGGTCATGATTACAGAATCCAAAAGGACCAAGACCTGGCATTTCATCAGACTCACAGAACAGGTGGTATATGTTAACTTGTCTCTGCTTGCTAAACAAATGTTTAACAAATGTCTGTATGACAGAAACTGGCCTAAGACTTGGTTTAATTATAAACTGGTTATGAGGTTGTCGGATCAAACAGACAGGTTGTCAAAATCCTGATTCCTGTATTTTGGTTGCTATCACTATCTACCAACAATAAGCCGGCAGTTTTGCATAATTAAATTATTTGCAAGTTATTTGCTCCTTCTTAACCATTGACCACTAATGTGATTCCACAGCTAGAACTTCAGCCTATCTCTGTTGGCCATATGGAATGAAAAAACAAAACAAAACGAAAAACTGGGTCTTAGAGAAACTGATGTGCATAGAATGGTAAATGGCAGATCCAGGTCGAGAACTCAAGTCATGTGATTTGAAGTTCAATGCTCAGCAGTGGGCACAAAACAAGTGTGTGTGTGTGTGTGTGTGTGTGTGTGTGTGTGTGTGTGTCACACATCCATGTCAGATGAAGAGAAGGAATAGGAAGGAAAGGGAAGTGACGTGAGGGGACATGGAGAAAAACCAGAAAAAAATTAGACATTAGAATGCGGTGCCCTGGGACCCCAAAGAGGGTGCTAAAATTGGGGTTAAGCCCCCAAAGACGGGATAGGAAAGCTCTGAAGATATTTGTTCAAGAACTAGTTCTATAAATAATAATAGAGTCCATTAGAAAACAAACTTATGGTTACCAAAGGGGAAAGGTGGAGGTGAGGGATAAATTAGGAGTTTGGGATTAACATATACACACTACTATATATAAAATACATAATCAACAAGGACCTACTGTATAGCACAGGGAACTCTACTCAATACTCTGTAATAACCTATAATGGAAAAGAATCTGAAAAAGAATAGATACGTGTGTATGTATAACTGAATCACTTTGCTGTACACCTGAAACTAACACAACATTGTAAATCAACTATACTCCAATATAAAATAAAATTTTTTTTAAATTACAAAGTCCATTAATCTTCAGCCGTGGACTAAGAATAGTTCATTTGCACCCTTGACTCCTACTCTGAAAATGGCAAATTTTCTACTCCATAATAATGAGAATATCAATAGCTATTATTTATTGAGCTCTTTCAAACTGTGCTAAATATTTTACACACATCATCTTAACATCTTCACAACACCCCGATAATGAAGGTATTACAACAATTGAACAGTTAAATCCTCCTAAAAAATACGGGGGTAGGTACTATTATTCCCATTTTACGAATAAGGAGACGAAGGCACAAAAAGTTGTGTAATTTGCATATGATAACATGGCTAATAAGCAGCAGAGCTGGCTCAGAGTCACCATTAAGCTACCAATGCAAGCTGTGCAGAATGTTGTTGAATGGTGCTGACTTAAAACCTTGTGGCCAGGCTAACACGTGAAGTAGAAACTAAATTGGTAGTACAAAATGTGGACTTAGGAGAGAGGCCAGAGGCAAGATACACTTGCTTGTGAAGAGCCATGTGACTTGGAGTTGTTTCTGATACATGAAGTACACGAAAAATGGCTACAGAATGAGAGACACAAGCACAAGGGTGAGATCAACCTTAAACATGCCGTAGGAGAAAAACCTCTTCTTGCCCGAGAGAGTTGGTGCAGGTGCCACTGAGAGAAGCGAGATAATAATCTAAAGCTGAAGCAGTGTGGAAGATCTCAACTCTGACTGAGAGGTGGAAAAAGCCCTGGGGACATCTCTGGGGGCAGTGAATCATTCAAATTTCCCATTCTCTTTCTTGGAATTTAGAAACCTCAGTCAGAGAGCCAATAATGGAGTCAGGCCACAACATTCACCGAGTACCTTTTTCATGAAGTACTCTTTGGTTGTAAATGTAGAATAAGTACTGTCTTTATTTATTTAATGTTTGCAAGACTGAGTTCTCAGAAAGAAAAAATGTTCTGTAAATTCCATACATTCTCAAATAACAGGAAAAGCAATTTGAAGAATGACAAAATCACCACTCCCAAATTCTACACTAGAGTTTTAGGAGTAATTAGATCTGTCATACTAAAGAATCCAAGCCATTTAGGACCTGCTGCTATAGGTCAGTCTCACACAACTGGTCGCAGCCTCCTGGGACAATTCCTCAGCCATATTAAAGTGGAGACTCTCCTTTATGTTTGTGAATCCATATGATTCTAACCAGGGCTCCAACCCCTCCCTATTTCCTGATTCTAACCAGGGCTCCAACCCCTCCCTATTATTTCCTGATTCATCCACGCAAGCAAGTAATGAGAACACCAGGTGAGCATACATATTTACATAAGCTGCAAGGCTGTGCAAACAAACTCTTATCCAATTAAAGGGCATTTTATAAATGGCTCTTATTTCCTACCATTTTTAATGGGCTTAATGCATCTAAAATCTCTTCCATAGTCTTTAAAAGTCCTTATCCCTATTCTCTTTAATGCTTTCCACCAGTGTTTTTCCTGTATAACACACCAAAGTCTCTCGTTTAACTCCTATATGCATTTTTTAAAAACATCTTTATTGGGGTATAATTGCTTTACAGTGTGGTGTTAGTTCCTGCTGTACAACAAAGTGAATCAGCTATATGCATATGTATATCCCCATATCCCCTCCCTCTTGCGTCTCCCTCCCACCCTCCCTATTCCACCCCTCTAAGTGGTTGCAAAGCACCAAGCTGATCCCCCTGTGCCATGCAGCTGCTTCCCACTAGCTATTTTACATTTGGTAGTGTATATATGTCCATGCCACTCTCTCACTTTGTCCCAGTTTACCCTTCCCCCTCCCCATGTCAAGTCCATTCTCTATGTCTGTGTCTTCACTCCTGTCCTGCCCCTAGGTTCATAAGAATCTTTTTTTTTTTTAGATTGCATATATCTGTGTTAGCATACGGTATTTGTTTTTCTCTTTCTGACTTACTTCACTCTGTCTGACAGACTCTAGGTCCATCCACCTCACTACAAATAACTCGATTTCTTTTCTTTTTATGGCTGAGTAATATCCCATCGTATATATGTGCCACATCTTCTTTATCCATTCATCTGCCGATGGACACTTAGGCTGCTTCCATGTCCTGGCTATTGTAAACAGTGCTGCAATGAACATTGTGGTACGTGACTCTTTTTAAATTATGGTTTTCTCAGGGTATATGTGCAGTAGTGGGATTGCTGGGTCATATGGTATTTCTATTTTAAGTTTTTTAAGGAACCTCTATACTGTTCTGCATAGTGGCTGCATCAATTTATATTCCCACCAATAGTGCAAGAGGGTTCCCTTTTCTCCACACCCTCTCCAGCATTTATTGTTTGTAGATTTCCTGATGATGGCCATTCTGACCGGTGTGAGGTGATACCTCATTGTAGTTTTTATTTGCATTTCTCAAACGATTAGTGATGTTGAGCATCTTTTCATGTGTTTGTTGGCAATCTGTATAGCTTCTTTGGAGAAATGTCTATTTAGGCCTTCTGCCCATTTTTGGATTGGGTTGTTTTTTTGATATTGAGCTGCATGAGCTGCTTGTATATTTTGGAGGTTAATCCTTTGTCAGTTGCTTCATTTTCAAATATTTTCTCCCATTCTGAGGGTTGTCTTTTTAATGGTTTCCTTTGCTGTGCAAAAGCTTTTAAGTTTCATTAGGTCCCATTTATTTATTTTTATTTCCATTTCTCTAGGAGGTGGATCAAAAAGGATCTTGCTGTGATTTATGTCATAGGGTGTTCTGCCTATGTTTTCCTCTTAGAGTTTTATAGTGTCTGGCCTTACATTTAGGTCTTTAATCCATTTGGAGTTTTTGTTTGTTTGTTTGTTTTTTTGCGGCACACGGGCCTCTCACTGTTGTGGCCTCTCCCGTTGCAGAGCACAGGCTCCGGACACACAGGCTCAGCGGCCATGGCTCACGGGCCAAGCCGCTCTGTGGCATGTGGGATCTTCCTGGACCGGGACACGAACCTGTGTCCCCTGCATCGGCAGGCGGACTCTCAACCACTGCGCCACCAGGGAAACCCGTGGAGTTTATTTTTGTGTATAGTGTTAGGAGTGTTCTAATTTCATTCTTTTACATGTAGCTGTCCAGTTTTCCCAGCACCACTTATTGAAGAGGCTGTCTTTTCTCCAGTGTATAGTCTTGCCTCCTTTATCAAAGATAAGGTGACCATATGTGTGTGGGTTTATCTCTGGGCTTTCTATCCTGTTCCATTGATCTATATTTCTGTTTTTGTGCCAGTACCATACTGTCTTGATTACTGTAGCTTTGTAGTATAGTCTGAAGCCCAGGAGCCTGATTCCTCCAGCTCCGTTTTCTTTCTCAAGATTGTTTTGGCTATTCGGGGTCTTTTGTGTTTCCATACAAATTGTGAAATTTTTTGTTCTACTTCTGTGAAAAATGCCATTGGTAGTTTGATAGGGATTGCTTTGAATCTGTAGATTGCTTTGGGTAGTAGAGTCATTTTCATAATGTTGATTCTTCCAATCCAAGAACATGGTATATCTCTCCATCTGTTTGTATCTTCTTTAATTTCTTTCATCAGTGTCTTATAGTTTTCTGCATACAGGTATTTTGTCTCCTTAGGTAGGTTTATTCCTAGGTATTTTCTTCTTTTTGTTGCAATGGTAAATGGGAGTGTTTCCTTCATTTCTCTTTCAGATTTTTCATCATTAGTGTATAGGAATGCAAGAGATTTCTGTGCATTAATTTTGTATCCTGCTACTCTACCAAATTCATTGATTAGCTCTAGTAGTTTTCTGGTAACATCTTTAGGATTCTCTATGTATAGTATCATGTCATCTGCAAATAGTGACAGTTTTACTTCTTCTTTTCTCTGATTGCTGTGGCTAAAACTTCCAAAACTATGTTGAATAATAGTGGTGAGAGTGGGCAACCTTGACTTGTTCCTGATGTTAGTGGCAATGGTTTGTTTTTCATCACTGAGAATGGTGTTGGCCATGGGTTTGTCACATATGGCCTTTATTATGTTGAGGTAGCTTCCCTCTATGCCTACTTTCTGGAGAGTTTTTATCATAAACGGGTGTTGAATTTTGTCAAAAGCTTTTTCTGCATCTATTGAGATGATCATATGGTTTTTACCCTTCAATTTGTTAATATGGTGTATCACATTGATTGATTTGCATATATTGACGAATCCTTGCATTCCTGGGATAAACCCCACTTGATCATGGTGTATGATCCTTTTAATGTGCTGTTGGATTCTGTTTGCTAGTATTTTGTCAAGGATTTTTGCATCTATGTTCGTCAGAGATATTGGTCTATAGTTTTCTTTTTTTGTGACAACTTTGATTTTGGTATCAGGGTGATGGTGGCCTTGTAGAATGAGTTTGGGAGTGTCTCTCCCTCTGCTATACTTTGGAGGAGTTTGAGAAGGATAGGTGTTAGCTCTTCTCTAGATGATAGAATTTGCCTGGGAAGCCATCTGGTCCTGGGCTTTTGTTTGTTGGAATATTTTAAATCACAGTTTCAATTTCAATGCTTGGGATCGGTCTCCTTATATTTTCTATTTCTTCCTGGTTCAGTCTCGGAAGGTTGTGTTTCCTATATGCATTTTATCACTAAGTATATAAGTTGTAAAATACTGTGTGTAGGTTTTGAAATAATGAATGTCAAACTTTCCTGGTGTTCACAAATTGCCAGTTAGCTAAGAATTTCTATTATTTCCAGTAAGGGGTTTAAATGGGTTCTTTTTTGAAATGCACTTTGTGAATATATTTTTATTTCACTTCCACAGGCTCCACTTTAGATACGTTAACTTGCAATGGTTTTAGGCCACACCTTTTATCCTTATGGTTTTGTAGAGATTAGTGAAAAATGGACTCAACCATTGGCTAGAAATTGAATTTCAGTAAGAGAGAAAAAGATGCTTATTATTTAGCAAGTCAACAAAGAATATGTTCTGTGTTATCATTATACACCTTAAAGTGCAGTGTTAGCTTAAAAACAAATAAGCCAAGGGAAAAAATAATCCCAGAAAATGCTACACATTAAAAGCCAGTACTTTTTCTTTTCGAGAACATTGTTTCTCAGTGACAGTTACTAGTCAATATTGACTTCTTATAAAGGATTGGAACATCAGGAAGGCAAAGAAGATTGACCACATTTCAATATAATTGAAGGTTGCTGACTGTTTTTCTATTCTCTTTGTTTCTAGTTTTCAAATTCTGAATGATTCGTGTTGACCTTTAGCTTGCCGTGTTCTCTGTGCCAGAGCCAAGAACAATTCACAGGTATTATTTACTTAGCTAACTTCATCATTAAAGCTGCCAAAGAGGATCCAGGATGGAACCAACATAGGGTTGCAGGTCTGTACAAAGCATAAAATGAAATATTGTACAGAAGTGACCTCATGTGTTTTCACAGCCTCCATGTAAGTAGATAAGAACTATTATTCCCACTTTATAGATACGGAAACTGAAGGGATAAGGAAACAGGTAACTATACCCAACATTTATTGAGCATGTGTAATATAAGAGGCACAGTGCTGAGTTTTGGAACATACATATAAATAAGGTAAAGTCAATACCCTCCATGCAGTCACAACGTAGTGGACACGGCTGACTGTGAAAAACACAATAATAAGGACACAGAATACAATGGGAGGATGATGTCTAATGGCTGGAAGGCTTTGGAAGGATTTTGTGGAGGTGGAATCTGAGCAGAGACTTAATGGGTAGTGAGTATTCTACAGACAAAGATGGAGGGACAGCAGAGGGGATGGTAACAGCAAAGGCATAGAAAGGATATAGTATGAGAATCTGTTAGTTTTCTCATAGGACTTGAGTGCAGGGCAGGGGTAGAAGGGAGATAACATGTTCAGAGGATTTGTAGATGTCCTTGAATGCCAACTCTGGTAGCAATGTAGAGAAGAGTTAGGGTGGCAAGGAGATAATTTAGGAGGCTATTGTGATGGTTCAGGAAAGAGGTAATGGAGGCTTGAACTGAGCAGAAGCAGGAGTAGAAAGAAAGGTAGTGATAGCAGAAGTAGAATCTATGTAATTGTCAAGTGATTGGGCATAGACTGTGAAGGAGGAGGATGAGTTGAAGATGATTCTGACATATTGAGTCAGTTAACATTATTATATTTGAGCTTACCCTTGGACCAGACAGAAGGGAATTTCTATTGGGGAGGTGGAAATGTGGGTCTGGAGATCAGGACAGACACTGAGTTAGAAATCAACCACAGGGATATGATGGTACAAAGAGAAACCGATGAAAAGAAAACCTTAAAATTTTAAGACAGAGAGGGGTAATAAAGGCAGAGGAGTCATTGGTGTCACCTGAATGGTCGGTCTGAGAGGGAAGCAGAGGATGTAAGATGACAGAAATCAAGGAAGAACAGCTGAGCTGCTGAGGGTAAGAGTAAGCGATTTCCTGTGGTCACAGAGGTCACGACCAAGCTCCTAAACTCCGCACCTACCTACTGAATTATTACACAAGAAAAACAGTGTGGTTTTTCAAGAGGATTTTACTCCTCATTTTCCCTCGGCCATCAAAATTAATTGCAAGTTCCAATTTTCATTAAACTTTCTTTGCAGCTCACACTAGCTTCCTTACATTGAGCTTTCTAGATGACTATTATTAATCAAGTACGAGGTCCCTCCGTGCCCTCCTTCACTCTTGTGGTTACCTGCAAGGGCTTCCAAGTCACAGAGGCTGGCTGGAATCTAACCCAGCAGTGTGACGAGGCTCACTACCTAACTTCTCTGGCCTCGGTTTCCTCGTTTGCAACATGGGGGCGGTGGTACTCACCTATTAGAGTTGAGAAGAATGCATGAGAGAATGCAAGTAAAACTCTCAGCACATTGCCGTCAAAGGCTCAATTCATTTTTGCTGTTACAGTATTGAAATCTCCCTGAAGGTAGAAGACTACTCCAATAGGACTACTTTTCCCTAAGGCGTGCAGCACTGATCTGAGGCCGTCTGAGCCTCATCCTGCCAGCCCTCAGCGAAACGCACACGTAGGAAGAGGGATAAAGAGCTGACGGGTTCTCCGGGACTCGGCAGCCCACGGAGTAGGGCGGCTGGCTGCAGGGAGCCGGGGGAGGAGGGATCGCAGGAACCACCCGAGCCCCTCGGCGGACCACACGTCACAGGGTGCAGCGCGCCCACCCAGAGTGGAAATTTAGCCCGGTGGAGTCGGATTGCGAGAGAGCCGCGGAGGAAGCAGTGAGCGATGGGAGCGGTAGTTTTCAGGCCTCAAGTTCACGGGTCGGAGGATGGCCGAGGCGAAAGGTCCCTCCCCGGTCCCGCCTTTTGTCCACGTCTCACTTCTCCCAGCCAATGCTCTCTCTCCTGTGCCCCGGGCCAGCCCCTCTCCGATCCGGCCCCCATTGGCCTTGAGGCTCAGCGTCTTGGGCCCTACCCGGAAGTAGCATTTGGGGAGGTGGTTTCCTAGACTACGACACCGGAAAGCTGGGGGAGGCGCTCTGGGCTGCTGAGAGCGGAGGGCGGTGGCAGCGCTGGCGCTGGGGACCGGCTCAGTGGCTTCGGGAAGCAGCTCGGCGACGGCGGCAGCTCGCGTTCCTCCGCATCCCGGCCTCGACACGGCTCGCAGCTCCTTTGCCACCGGCGTCCGGCAATGTGTCCCACCGGCCGGGCGTAGCAGCTGCGCGTGCGCGTGCGCGGAACCGCGGGGCCATGAGCGAAGCCGGCGGCGGCCGGGGCTTTGGGTACTCGGTCCCCCAGCGAGCGCCATGGAGCCTGGTGGCGGCGACGGCCGCGCTCTGCCTGGTGTCGGCCACGTCCGTGTGGACGGCGGGGGCCTCGCCCATGAGTAGGGAGGAGAAACAGAAGCTTGGGTAAGGGTGCTTGGAAGCCTGGGGTGGGTTTCCTCGTGAGGCTGACCACGGGCGAGGTGCCTGTCATTGCGACCCGGGCGCCCAGTGGCCTCTCCTGTCGCGATTGGGACGGCTGTTGCCTCGAGAGAACCCTGGCGGGGTGGACAGGGTCCGGGAAAGTGGGGGTCGCCGCCCGCGATGCTACCTCGCGGGATTGTCGGGGTGTCGCCCGGGCCGTCTGTGACACGTGCAGGCTCCTTAAGGCCAGCCGCGGTGTGTCAACGCGGCTGCCATGTCACTGGCCCGTGAAGGGGGCTACACACCGTTTCCCTGCGCGCGAGAGTTTCGAGGTTGCCTTTCATCAGAGACGTGGTTAGATTTCTTGCACAAGTGAGCTCCCAGGTGGGAAATGTTGCTGATCTCACAGCAGTTAAGGAAATCATGTTTACACCTGTTACGGAATAGGGGGCGTTCATTGGAACTTGAACTTTACACATTTTACTATTTCTTTGCAGTGGTTTTTTGCACTGCATTTTCATAGTAGAACAGTATTTGATGGTAGTATTCAAAAGCCTCAATTAAATATACCTATTCACTTTACTCAAAGTAGTTTTATCAGTCTTGAAAGTCATAAAATCTTCCGTTATATGTACAGCATTTAATTTAAAGTAAGTGTTCCTAATACACACCAGGTCCCACAAATGAATAAGGAAAAAGCCAAGAGACAGTAGAAAATGGGCAAAGGGCGTGAAGAGTTAATTCACACAAGAGGAAATGCAAATGGGCAATAAACATGAAGTTACTCAACCTCATAAATGTGAGAGATGCAGACTAAAACAATGAAATAGTTGGGTTTTTTGCCATCAGGCTGGTAAATACAAAACACAATACATGGATGGAGTACTGACTGGATAGTTGAGGTGTGAGAAGGAACTTGGTGGGAGTGTAAATTGCTGTAATTTATTGACCGTCTCCTAAAATTTAAATTGTATGTATTCTTTGATTCATTAATCCCATCTCAGGGAATCTATCCTACAGAAATAAAAGCACTATTAAAGTAGAAATAGGTGTACAGGGATGTGCATTTTGAAAGAACAGAACTGTTCCTTGGAGCATCCATATTATGGAATAATATTCAGATATTAAGGAGGAGTTCGGTCATCGGAAGGCTACCCAGAATATACTCCCAAGGCCAAAAAGATGTAAGCTGTAGAATACTATCTGTAGTATCCCCAAAAAAAAAAAACGGAGAAGAAATTGTTTAAGCTCAGAAAAACATGGAAAGATGACTACCTCCCGGAGTTACAATGGAGGTGAGGTCAAACCATCAGGTTTTGTTTTATCGACGTATACAGACTTCCATGTTGTTTAAATTTTTGCAAGAGTCTTGTATTAGTTTTTAAATAAAATAGCAATAAAAGACACTTGTTGGAAAATTTAAAGTGTCAGTTATCAAAACAAAATTACCGGGCTTCCCTGGTGGCGCAGTGGTTGCGAGTCCACCTGCCGATGCAGGGGACACGGGTTCGTGCCCCGGTCCAGGAAGAGCCCACATGCCGCGGAGCGGCTGGGCTCGTGAGCCATGGCTGCTGAGCCTGCGCGTCCGGAGCCTGTGCTCCGCAATGGGAGTGGCCACAGCGGTGAGAGGCCCGCGTACCGCCAAAAAAAAAAAAAAAAACAAAATTACCAGTAAACTCTAATAAGTGTCTTAAATTTTCTCTTTGTGAATTTAATGTATCACTGATAACTGTTTTACTGAAAACCCTACTCTGTGCCAGGCACTTTACATATACTATCTCTGTAATCCTCTCTACTTCTTAATGAGGTGGATGCGATCCCCATTTTGCAGATGAGGAAATTGAGACTCAAGGTTGACTTGTTCAACGTTACAGAGCTAAGTAAATGTTGGAGCCAGTATTCAAACCCGGGTCTGTATGACTTCAGAGCCTGTGCTCACTCCACTCTGCTACACTTCCATAAGACTTGGAGAGAGAAGCTTCAAGTCTGTTAAGGACAGCAAGTATTTTTATTTGATCACAACTCCCCTTTCTCCTTTTTTTGTTAAAAATTTTTGTTTGAAGAAAAGTCATTGGATAACTCATTTTTGACCAAAATAAAATTTTAACTGTAGAGCTCCAACCAAATTGGCTTGAGATTTCAGCTCAAATTTTGAGATCATTTATGAAAGTGAAGTTACAGTTATTTAGGCTTGTTAATTTAGATTGCCTTACTCTAGGGTAAGAGTAGAATAAGAGTCTATAGCTACAAACCACAAATACACATTGCTTGACTGCTTTCTCATCCAGGAATTTTCAGGAAACGGAACTATGATTTATTAGGTTTACCTGTACAATTTTTTTTGAAAACCCAAATAATGATTATGATAAAAAACAGAAAATGCCTATCCCTTTCCCTACCCCCCGCCCAAACTAAACTGATGATAAAGACTGAAATTATCATGAATAGTAAGCAATTGCTCGGTTGCTTGCAGTTTATAGTTTATGGAATTATTTACCTGGTTATATGTAGTCTTATACTTCCTGGAATTCATTTTTTGTTTTTGTGTTTTAAATGTTACAAAAGTTGTTAATGTTTTTACTTAAAAAATGAAGTATAAAACAGTTCAATTTCGGTAGCGTTTTGGCAAGCAATGTAACTATAGAAAAAGCTGATTTATAGATCTAATTTCCAATACATTTTTATCCAGTTGTTGAATAGATATAAAACCTTATAGAAAAAAAATCTCTGTATAATATAGTAATTATTCTACCATTCTGTATTTAAATGAGTGTTAGGACTTATATGTGTAATTAGGAAAGAGAGAGAGCTCAACGGGATATTAAATACCTCCACTTTGAAGTATTTGTTGTGAAATTTGGTGATCATGTGCTGCATAAATGTAAGGATTGGAAAATAATGTGTCCTTGTTTGCAGTCGTGATTTGTTCATAGTCTTGAAGCTTGAATGCTTGCAAAGTTGGGTTACCAAGTTAAAGCTTATGTTACCTGTAATACACGTGTCTAGGCACTACTATTACCAGTTACAGAAATTTACTTCTTGACAATAATTTTGTATTTATTTCAGGGGAAGGAAAAGAGAATTTCCATATTCCATTTATTGATATCAGTGCTTGAAGGGAAAATTTAGCTCCTTTTTTTGGTTTGTTTATTAGCTAATTTGAGAGCTCTTTATCCCCTGCAATATAATAAAAAAACGTCTAGAAGGATTTTTTGAGATACTCTGTAATTTTCTGAGATAACTTGATCCATATTCTATCATACATATAAACATATAAAGAACTAGTGTTTTGGCAAAGTGACTTATCACCTTGTTAATGATTAGGTGTTTTTAAATGATTATTATTTGTAAAAAGTTGTCAGGACTTAGCTTCTTCAGTTCACAAGTTTGAGTGTACTTGATTCTGCTGGTTATTATAGCCAGGATCTGGAAATTAGTCCTTTTCTGTCTGCTAGCTATATTATTACCAGTATTTCATCATCCATGATTACAATTTTTAAAATGATAATTGCAATATAACAGGAGGTAAAGTAAAAATATATCCAGCCATTTTCTTTAATATTCTCTTCAATTCTTGCCATTAGTGATTGGAACTTTGGGAATAATAGTAAGAATTAATAAAAGATTATTAAAATATTTTTCTTCTGCTAATTATTGAGAGACTTGGCCTTGCCTAGCCATAACATTTTTTGCAGTTTTTCCTATAACCCTCACTCCCCCAATTTGAGAGTGTTTAATTGAAAGACTGATTCCTTGGTCCCAATCTTGTGGATTTTGACTTAGTAAATCTGGCGTGGGGATCAGAAATTTCCATTTTACACAGTCATTTTGGGGATTTTGAGAAACAGAGTTAGCCAAAATACACAGATCTCTTTTCGAGAATTAGTTTTCTCATATCAGGGGTGAATATTGTTTATTTGACTTTTGACACAGTTTTTTAAAGGAGCCAAAGGTACATCATAAAATGTATCTTTTGGAAATATGACAAACATTAACAGAAATGTGTTAAACTAGGCATTAGTGATCTTATTCATTTAAGGGGAAAGGCAGAGGCTTCATAGAGTATCGTTATTTCATAGCAATACACACACCAACCCCTTTCTTTTGGTAGAATGTATAGTATAAGCAATACATGGTAACAGTTATTTCTTTTGGGTCTCTTCAATATTTTCCCCTTTCAAGACATTTATGTTAAATAATTTTGTTAAGAGGTAATTGTTTTTCATCATCAGATTTTCTTCTCTCTGCATGGCATGTATCATTCAGCAGTTTTCTTAGGAAATATTATAAAATGACTTTTACATAAATTGCTAGAATAGGAAAAGTTTGGCTCATCTCTGCGTGATTCGTGAAAGCTTGTCTACTAACATGGGTGTATTTCCTGACCCTGTTTGTGTTCCTTCCTAACTAAATTTTTCTTTTGTTTTTTATTGGTATATGTTTATGAAGGAGCATTAACTTTTTGAAAGACAATAAATAGAATATACTTAACTTTTTCCCATTTCTGCTCTTTTAAAATTAGGAATCAAGTACTGGAAATGTTTGATCATGCTTATGGTAACTACATGGTAAGTAGAAAGCTTATCTTTATGTACCATTTATGAGAGCTGATTATTATGTGAGCACAGTCAACTGGGAATTTTAAAACCTGAATTAATATGTTTTATTTCCTTTAAAAAATTGTTATTAATTTTTTTAAAGGAAGTTTTAAAAAAATAGTACAAACATAGGCTAACAGAGTATTCCTGATAGTGGTTCTTAGAGAACCAATTTATTGAATAGGTAAGAATAAATTGAATTAGATTATGAAACTTTGTATCTAAATAGTTTCCTTTGATGCTATCAACAGTGTTTATTAAATATATAGTTAAGGTGGATGTAAACATGAGTAAGATGTTATCTCTGGCCCTAAGGAAATTGATTCTCTTAATTAAAAAAAAAAACTATTTACAAAATTACTTTATTCACTCTGAAAAAAACAATTGCTTAAGAGAGTCAAACTGTCACCTAGTTTCTGTCCAAATTATATCCTCATAGTATGCCTTGATTTGAATATATTTTGCTTTCTAGATATGCTGATCCATATTGTTTTAAAATGTCTTAGTGCTCACTTGAGATGAAGTAGCAAGTTCAGTTTTACAAGATGAAAAAGTTCTGGAGACCTGTTGCGCCATGGTGAATATACTTAATGCTGTTAAACTTACACTTAAAGATGGTAAATTTTCTGTTACATGTTTTGAACCACAATTAAAAATTTAATCCCCCTCTAGTACAGGGGTAGGAGGTGGGGAAGGACATCTGTAGCTGCTCCCCCGCCCTGGCCACCTCTTGCCACTCAATAAAATGATCTTAAACTGCAAAAACATAGTGATAATAATTTTTAAAAGATAACTAGCCAGTAAATTTTAGAATTCAAAACATAATTTTACATGTAAATTTGTGTAATTTTGAAGAGTTCAATCAAATTATTCTGAGAATTACTTCTTATGCCTTATTATGTCAGCAGATCTTCTTTTATGATTAAAGCCTATAAAATGTAGTTGGGAAAAGTTTGGCAGAGCACTAACTTTAATTGATTCTGCTTTAAGAATTTTTCAACTGATTCTGAGTCTATTTTTCTATTACCCAAAAATCTTTATATATTGACATTATCTTTATGAACACGTAAGTACATATGCTTTTATGCATTTTTGTATTTTTTAAACATGTCTTATATTTGATAATTCTTATTCCCTTTTATACTGTACAGTTTTTAAGAGCACATACTGAGTTCTTAAATGTTTTTAGGACATGATGGAGATGAAGTTTCAGGTATTTTTAACCATGTTGAAAACACAGTTTTGAATTCATTTCTCAAGACTCAGCCATTCCCTTAACATTTCTTTCAAAATCATTTATCCCTGGTTAATTCAGTTTGGGCAAAGCATAATTTAACAAATCTAAGCTAGTAGTTTTAAGGCGGCCAAGTGGGTCCAGGGTACACCCTCAAACCTAAGCCATGTCATAAATGTGTACTTTTCGTTCCAAAGTTGAATGCAGTGGTGTACAGCTGGATTAATTCAATACATCTCACTCTGAATAGGATCCTCTCTTTGTAAAGCATGGTATCTTTAACATCTTGTTCCTTAATAGGTAAACAGCTGAAAGTTATATCAGTACATTTTTTCCTACTATAGAAATGGGTTTCTGACAGAGCAGGTACCAAGGGCAGCCCTCAGAGGACTTCCTGGTCCAATTCCTATTTATTGGACCCTAACTGGGTAACTTTCTGTTATACCCACCTGCCTACAAGATCTAAAAGAGAGGGATTTCAATTCCAAAGACTGGAAACTCCTGGAATTAACACCCCTCTCCATTTTTCCAGTGGAGTCACACCCACCTGCAGTGTACTGCAATATGTATTTTTAAATATTCAACTGTTTTACAACATGAGTGACTCTTGCAATGTACTTGTGCTATGTTCAATTTATGTGAGGTTTGTAACCCAAGATTTAGTCTAGAATTCACACTTCCCCTTTTCAAGTTCTCAACTAACATGAAACAGTTCTAAAATATTAAACAGAGACCAGGTGCCCTGTACTTGTTATATGAAGTCAGCTGAAAATTTTTTCTAGTTCCTATACTCAGAAACACTGTTAGCTTGCTGTATAGGTTTTATAGTGAGACGGGTTTGAGTTCAAATCCTATCTCAGCTATTTAGCTTGGACCCTAAACAGATCATTTAATCCCCCTGAGCAGTGTCTTCCTATGTAAAATGGGGATAAGTACAAAGGATTATTGTAGATTCTAGGATTTTTGAGAACAAGAGACCATTTTCTTTAATTTTTAATAAATTCATCTTCTGTGCCTGTGCCTAGCTAGCATCATGCCTGGTACATAAATGTTTTATGTTTTGGTTTTTTGGTTTTGAAAGAACTGAATTGAATTCTTGTGAAGGTGTAATCAGATTTTTTTTTTGCATTTGATTATTGTGATATATCTTTGCCTTTTAAAATCAAAGAAATCATTTCGTAAATTTTATTAAAAATACAAGTTAATGGTAAATTTGGGGATCTATAACTCTGTTTACTTTGGTGTACTCAGTTGCCTCCTATGCTAAAATGTAAAATGCCTGGCACATGGTAGGCATTTAATAAATGTTGAAAACCTTTCATTTCTTACTAGTTTTTAAAAATATTTCTCTCCAGTCTAGTATACAATTACAGCAATTCCTTTTAACTTTCTTGGTTCCCGGGAAAACACTGTTATTTTCCAAAGACAAGCAAAATAATATGATTAAGAGCAAGAACTCTGGAAATGAAGCAGGACACCCTGAGGTGGCTCTGCCACCTACCAGCTGGGTTACAATGGGAAAGTTACCAGATCTCCCTGAACCTATTTCTTCATCTCTCTAAAATGGTTCACCTGCCTCACAATGTTGTTGTAAGGATTAAACAAGTTAATACAATTAAAGTGCTTAGAACTTGTGTCCAGCAAATAGGAAGCACTGTGTAAGAGTTTACTGCTACCAACTGCTGCTGCTACCATCACTGCTACTAGTAATTCATTCTCTACCTGAGATTGAAATTGCCCTCCTAAAATTTGTCGAGGCTTTAACTCAGAACTCATTCCCCAGATTGTGCATAGAACTTTCTTCAAACACACTCATTCTTTCCTTGTTCTAGGCGTGCAGCCTTTGAGCTTTTATTTTTTTTTTAATGACTCCCCAGGTTCTATTAATGCTGTTTTTCAATAACAATGCCCTGCCAGCCTTAGGTAGATTACTGCATCTCTACCATCTCTTGGTGTTACATCCAGGAATTTTCTGATTTTATCAATTAATAGCATAAGTACTGACAGTCGTAACAACTGTACTTGACAGATCTCTAGCCCCAATTAGACTGCAGTTTATCCACAATGAATTGCACAGATGGCTTTCTCTTTTCCCCAAATAGCATGAAATTAGATGTTTGTTTTGGCAGTTCTTGAGTGACCTTATTTACCTTTAGACCACAGCTACTTTAGGGCTTCTATTAGCATGTTTTTAGTATTTGTGCTGAGGTCTGTTTGCAGATTAATTTAGATGACAAAATACGTGTATTTAGGCTACCAAATAACCATTTTGGATCTGAGCTCTCTGATCTGATCTTTGTCTTGTAATGTTTTTCCTGTCTACTGTAGATAACTCAATTATTCACTGTTATAAGCAGAAGCTACTTTGGTAGAGCCCTAAACATTATAAATAACTCTAAAATCGTTGGTAAGCAGAGTTTCCTTTAACTAGTAGCATCATACCAATAACCACTTTTAAGCTTGATTTTGTGAGTGCACAGTTCAGAGAAAGAGATCAGTCTTTATCATTTAAATAAAAGGAACTGTTTTAAAATGTAACTTTCTTGTGGATTTCTAGATTTATGTAAGTTTTCTTAGAATTATTTTTTTTCTAATTTTTTAAAAACATTTTTTATTGTGGTAAAATATACATAAAATTTACCATTTTAACCCTTTTTAAGTGTACAGTCCTATGGCATTAATTACATTCACATTGTTGTGTAAATATCGCCATCCATCTCTAGAACTTTTTCATATTTCCTTTTTGAAACTGTGTACCTAATGTTTCTTTTTGATAGTTTCTTCATCAAAAAGAGTACTTCTGTAAATAAAGTAGTTTCGAAGTGATATTAATAGTTGGGAGGAGGGAAGATATAAATGTATGTACATTTTTTTGCATAGACGATTGTAGGACTACCTTTTATTAACCATTGTTCCTTGGCCTCTACTTATAGAACATCCTAAAAATCTGCCAAAATGACTTAAGAAATTCTCTAGTATCCTCTCATAGTTTTTGTTTTTTTAAATCACACTCTGATATTCCATGTAGGATTTTAATAGAACCAGGTCTTTCTATTTATTTAGGTAGAATTTATAGAGAAAAAGATTTCCAATTTCAAATGCATGGTTCTGAGTCAGACAGTTGTATATAGTTGTTTAACCACCACCACATTTATGATCTAGAACATTTCCATCACCCCAAAAAGCTTCCTCATGCTCCTATGCAGTCAGTTCCTTTTCTCCACCTCTGACCTCTAGCAACCATTGTGATTGGCTCTTTGTCACTAGTTTTCCCTTTTCTAGGATTTCATATCAATGGCACCTTAAAATACGTATGTAGTGTTTTGGTTCACATTCTTTCCTGTAGCGTGCTGTTTTTGAGATTTGTCCATGTTGTTGGAGATATTGTAGTTCCTATTTATTGCTCAGTAGTATTCGTTGATTTGATAGAACACAGTTTATTTATTCATTCACCAGTTGATAAATATTTAGCTTGTTTCTGGTCTTTGGCTATTACTAAAAGACTGCTGTGAATCTGTGAATGCAAATTTTTATGTGGACATACATTTTCATACTTAGGAATGGGATTGCTAGGTCATATGGGAAGGTTAAGTTTAACTTTTTATAAGAAACTGCCAAACTTTTCTAAAGTGACTGTAACATTTTGCATTCCACACAAGCAATTATAAGAATTTTAGTTGCTCCACACCTTCTCCAACACTATGTATTTTCAGTCTTTTTAATTTTAGCCATTCTAGTGGGTGTGTAGTGGTATTTTGTTGTGATTTTAATTTGATTTTTTTCTGATGACTAATGATGTTGAAAATCTTTCCATGTGCTTAGTAAATCTTTTTTTGGTGAAACATCTGTTCAGATCTCTTGCCATTTTAAAATCAGGTCATTTGTCCTGTTATAACTGAGTCATAAGAGATATATATTTTCTGGATATCAGTCCTTTATCACATATGTGTTTTGCAGGTATTTTCTCCCCGTCTGTACTTTGCCTTTTAATTTCTTAATGTCTTTTGAAGTGCAAATGTTTTAAATTGTGACCAAGTCCAATTTATCCTTTTTCTTTTATGATTCATCTCTTTTATAGCCTACCTAAAAGAATATTTGCCTAGCCCAGGGTCACAAAGATTTTCTTGTTTTCTTCTAGCTGTTTTATAATTTTAGCTTTTTCAATGAGATCTATTACCCATTTTGAGTTAATGTTTGTATATATGATGTGAGGTAAAGGTTTCTTTATATATATATTTTTTCTATGTGGATATCCAATTATTCCAGCACTATTTGTTGAAAAAAGTATTTCCTTGCCCCACTGAATTACTTTGGCACCTTTGTAAAATCAATTAGCTGTATCTGCATGGATCTGTTTGTAGACTCTGTATTTTTTTCCACTGGTAAATATCTGTTTGTACGTCAATATCACCCTGTCTTGAGTTACGTGATATTAAGTCCTGAAATCAGGCAATGTAAGTCTTTCAGCTTTGTTCTTTTTCAAAATTGTTTTGAATATTTTAGGTTCTTTGCATTTCCATGTAAATTTTAGAATCATGTTGTCAGTTTCTACAAAAAAAAAGCCTATTGAGCTATTGATTGGGATTATGTTGAAATCTATAGATCAATTTGGAGAGATTGACTTCTTAACAGTATCAAGTCTTTCAATCCATGAACATGATGTCTCTGTCCATTTATTTAGTTCTTAATGTTAGCAATGGTTTGTACTTTCCAGTGTACAGGTCTTGCACATCTTTTGTTAAATTTATTCATAATTATTTCACATTTTTTATGCAATTGTAAATGGTAGTTTTTCAAATTTTAATTTCCAATTGTCCATGTTATACAGAAATACAACTTTTTTCTGATAACCTTAGATCCTTGCTAAATTCACTTATTTCTAGTAGCTTTTTTGGTAGATTCCTTAGGATTTCCCACATGGTCAATCATGTCATCTGCAAACAAAGACTTTTCATTCTTCCTTCCTCCAAACTATGTGCCTTTTATTTCTTATTATAGCAGTGGCTAGGACTTACAGTATTATGTTGAAAAGAAGTGGTGAGATCCTTGTCTCATTCCTAATCTTATGGAGAAAGCAGTTAGCCTTTCACTGTTAAGTATGATATTGGCTGTAGGTTTTTCATAGATGCTCTATATTAAGTTCCTTTCTATTTCTAGTTTGCTGAGAATTTTCATCATCACAGGGTATTTACTGAATTATGTCAAATGCTTTTTCTGCATTATTGATAACAATCTTCCTAAAACAATCTGTTGGTAGCAGGACTTTATTTCATTATAACATTATTTATTATCATTTATTTCATATAATATTATTTCATAAGTTCAACTAACTTTATCATTGATCAAAACCAAATTGATTAACATATATTGAAGAATTTGGAAACTTTTGTTCTCATCGTATTTTGATTAGAAACTTTTAAAGCATGCTAACACTCTGTTGTGATTAATTTAAAATTTTATGAGACAACTGCAGTTTTGTTACTTATTTCTCCTCAGCGCTGAGAAACATTCCAGAAAATGTGTTACCTCCAAGGATCATATGTTCAATGTAGAAGTGTTAATAATTTAATAGTTTAGATAAATGGAATCCTTAACACCTGAAAAATGGTTTAATAAGTGAGTATAAATAGTGAACAAAAGGAAAAAGGAAAATTTGACTTGGAGTGGAAAGAGAACTGAGAAATTATGCAAGTTCAGTCAGTAATTAGCATATGCTATCAATATATGATACATCTATCTTTTATTAAGTATCATTTAGTTTTTATTTTAGGAAGGAATACCTTACCTGCCTCAAGGAGGGAGGTGTTTAACAATAAGGATCTGGAATAAACCATTTGAAATGTATGTAACTTTATGGGAAATTAAATAGATTTGATATCTTCAATAACTCACTATTATAAATAATACTTTTGTCTTATTAGTAGAATAAAGTCTCTTCCCTTTGCCTAGTTTTTGGAATTGGTTTTACCAAAAAGTCAGTTTTGGATGCCACTTTGATTTGAGTGTTTTGAAGCAGAGTTATATCAAAGTGGCAGTAAATTTAGAATCTGATGTGGAGAGTCTACTATGTTTTGTTTTATTTTATGTTTTTGCTCTTACTTTTAGCTAGGCACCTGTTCTACTTAATTGATATAGGACTCTTTTATCATCTGAGTTTTATTTTGAGTGATAATTTTGAAAGGTTTTTTTTTCTGGCTCTGAGTCATAGCAGTATGAATTTCTTATCCTTTGTCTTGGCAATACATTGTGAAGAGAAGGCATTACTGTAACCTCAAAAAGCCAGGATGTTTGAAGTGTAATACAGCTGTTTATGTGCCATGTATGCATTTCTCTGAATTTATGCAAACCAACTGTAGTTAGCTTTGTGGTTAACCCAAAGAAAAGGCTGTGGTTTTGTTGCTATCGTTAATGTTGAAACGGGGAACATAAAGTATTTTTACACCTGGTTCAAAACTCCCTTATTTGATTATTCTGGTTTGCAGTTGCTATTAATATTTTTCTTACCTGGATGAGCTTCGGGTTTGAGTTTATTTCAGACAAAGGTGTTTGTGTATGTTTGTGAGTGTTTTGCAAAACCCTAAAAATAGTAGTATTAAGCTTTACAAGCAGCGGTTTAAAAAGTCAAGAGCTCTTTACAATCAGATTAACATTTGAATGATCTCTTACAAAGTACCTTGCAAAATATATCAGCAAGTTTTAAAAAATATTACTTATCTTGAGTTACTTCTAAGTGTTGTTTATATGTGTTAGATATAAAACTATAAAGCAGGTGGGATAGGGAGGGTGGGAGGGAGATGCAAGAGGGAGGAGATATGGGAACATATGTATATGTATAACTGATTCACTTTGTTATAAAGCAGAAACTAACACACCATTGTAAAGCAATTATACTCCAATAAAGATGTAAAAACAAAAACAAAACTATAAAGCAATAAAAACATTGTGCATTCTGATAACTCACGGTTCTATTGGAATTAACTGAAAAAGTAGTTAGGAACTTGACATCTAAAAGACACATGTAAAAGTAATTAGGAATTTATACTAAAAATATATAGTATTAATATTATGAAATATTGAATTCAGAATTTAGTAGCTGCATGTGGATTCTAATTATATCAAAACATTTGTTGCCTGGAATCCTTTCCTCAGGAAATAAATCATTGTAGAGCACAAAACTTTTTAAAATACCTGAAGGATTGCAGTCTGCGGTGCTTTTTGTATTTAGTCTACTTTAATTTAAAAAAATTTTTAATTAATTTATTTTTGGCTGCATTGGGTCTTTGTTGCTGCGCACAGGTTTTCTCTAGTCGCGGCGAGTGGGGGCTATTCCTCGTTGTGATGTGCGGGCTTCTCACTGTGGTGGCTTCTCTTGTTGCAGAGCACGGGCTCTGGGCACGTGGGCTCTAGAGCGCAGGCTCAGCAGTTGTGGCACATGGGCCTAGGTGCTCCGTGGCATGTGGGATCTTCCCGGACCAGGGCTCGAACCCGTGTCCCCCGCATCGGCAGGCGGATTCTTAACCACTGCACCACCAGGGAAGCCCTTTAATTTAAAAAAATTATTTTTGATCTTTCCCTTTGTGTTCACCATGTGTTTAGTGTTCCTGACCTCTGTTCTGTTTTTCTGCTGCTAATGTGCTGTGAGTTTGGAATCTAGATAATCGAGTTTAGTGAGAGGCAGTAGGATAGAGTTGGACATTGGGAATCAGGAATATTTTTGCTGAATTTTAAGAATTAAGAATCATGTGGACATACAGGTATAGGAGGAACAAGTCATCTTCAAGGTACAAAAGATCAGACTAGTCTTAGAAACTTTGCCAAGGTGATACTTAATGAACAAGAAGGGTGTGGAATAGTATTTTCAGATTTCTGAAGGAAAGAACATATGTTGCAGGCATTTTATAACCATTCAGATTGTTCTTCAAGTATAAGGCAAGAGCCAGCCTAACCCAGAAGTACCAGAAAAATAACAGTACCGATGACACTATTTAAAAATAACTAAACAAAAATAACTTACATGAGAACAAAGTTCAGTCAACCAAGAGATGAATCAAAATAAAAACTCAAGAATGGAGAAGCCAAAGAAAAATGGTGTGTGTTGACTCCATTTAAGTAGAATTCTAACACTAGCAACTGTGGGAATTATAGTTCCAGACCAGAATACAAATGTTATAAACCTTTTAAAATCTTTGTCAAACATTAAAAATTTTCTTTCTGATGAATATAAATGTACAGAGAAATTTTTTAAATAACTGAAACTATTATTTAGTATACCATAATTCAAAATATTAGAGACTTTGAAATTGAAAATGTTATTTCTTTGCAAAAACTTCACTAAGTTAGAACAGTGCTTGCCTTGCTTGCCTTCTTCTCATTGTATAACTCAAGATATGGGCCATACATCTCTGCTATACCTTGTATAGAAGGTATAAAAATTTCAATATTTGGATCAGCTTCAAAAATTTTAGCCTTTGCCCTCTGTGTCATGAAATATCTCTGGGAATTCCTTTAATGGGGAGTTTTCTGCAGGCAATATTTCGTCTGCAATGTCCTTATCCTTTTATGTCACAACCAGTTTTTTCATCTATGTGGATAATTTGGCCTTCACTAAATTCCTCTGGCTCCATATCTAGATACTGTTTGAATGGCAGCAGTATCAACATTCCATGGTCAGCTGTTTCTTCTGTAACCCCTTTTATGTTCAATTTGAATTTCACTTACAGTGTTATCACTTTTCATTTCTTTGTGAACTTTCATCCTCGTTGGTTAATTTCCTCTTTTGATTATTTTTATAAATTGTCAAACTGTCATGTAGGATTATCACTAGGTGACAAGGAGGCACATAACTTCATGCTTGCTGTCTGTGAACTAAACAATAGATACACAGTGATCAGTCACTAATTCCACTTTGAAAGGAGTTGTGTGATTGATCACTGATTATTTACATAGTGATCTGTGGGTTGAAGAACAAGCATCAAAGTTTGCATTCTGTGCAATTACTTAATAATACAGTGGTACCTGAGATTTGAACTATGTTTTTGAGAGTTTATTTAAGTAAATTGTGGATATCAATTTTTAAGTGTATAGTGAAAACATGCAAAGTGAAAACTGCCTATAATAATATAATTGATAAAAATCCTGAGTTGAATTGGGGAAAGGTAAGAGTATATTAATCCTATTATTCTTGTCAAGTAGTCAGTAAATATTGTCTAAAGTTGAAATATGTAAACACAGTGATTCTAGCTTCTAAATGTTTCTCATAGTCACATTTTATTAATTTTAGAAGAATCTTTTAGGGACACTCCCCTGGTGAAGAAAATACAAACTTCAGCAGGGTTTTCTTATTTCCCTCCTTTTCTGTTAAGACCCTCAACCAGTAGGTGGAGATATTCTAGTCCAGTTTCATTGAAGCAACTACCCAACTTAAAGAACCTACTTCACTGGCTTATGGCCATGCATGCAGGGCCAACAGCATCAAATCTCATACCCTTTGGGCATTAACATATTTCCCACTAAGGCCTGTCTTTTTATTCCTAATGCCCATGTTGTGGTCAGTGCAGCTTCACCTTCTATACTCAGCTATTCAGTTTTAGTACTTGAACATTTCTTTCCTCATTCTCAAGCTCAGCTATGTATTAAAAAGAATTTTAAAAATTTATACAACATTTCACTGTGTGTAGTAGACAGGAGGAAGGATTCTTGCATGTGCTTCATTATCACCTGGACTAGAAATACTGTGTCATGATCATTCATTAAAAAAATCTATTCAGTAGTATGCCAGACTATAAAGTGCCTATTAGTTGAATCACTCTGTTGTACACCTGAAACGGACATAATTTTGTACATCAACCTATTTCAATAAAAAAGCACCTATTTATTAAGAAATATGTGAGGCCTATATGAGGAAACTGAATTCATAAAAGAAGATCTGAATTAATACATTGATGTAGTATTCCTAGATTGGAAGATTTCATTGGTAAAGATATCAATTCTCCCCAATTAAGCTCTTCCAATTAAACTCTCAATGGAATTTTAAGGAAATTTTAAAGTTATCCAGAAGAGTAAACTTGAAAAAGTCATTAAGAAAATTTAGAGGAAAATAATTGAGGGGAGTGAACTGCTTAACCAAGTAGCAAGGCATGTTGCAAAGATAGAATGATTAAGAGAATGGTTTTGAAGCAGGAAGTAGGTTTGTGGAACAAAGTAGAGGCTACACAACTGTATGTTTGTGTAGACACTTTTGAACGAATAAAGCTGTATTTCAAGCAGTTAGGGAAAGGATGAATATTTTCAAAGGTGGTTTGTAAGAAATTGGCTATTTGGGGGAACAAATACAGTTACATCCCTATTTCACATCATAAACAAGATTAGATTCCAGGTGGAGTAAATATCTAGACATAATAAAAATAAAATTATAAGAGTACTGTTTTCAGAGACTCAAGATAGCCTTCTTAACCATACCTGAAATTTAGAAACCATGAAGAAAGAGACTAATAGATATAACTACATATATAAAGCTTAAAGTAAAAAGTACCATAAACAAAGTTAAAAGCCAAATGAAAGACAGGAGAAAAATGCTTACTGTGTATAACAGTGTATAAGGAGTCTCTTGGCTAATAAGACAACCAATAGAAAATGAACAAAGGGTATAAACAGACATTTCAAAAAAAGAAATAGCAATGGCTAATACAAAAAGATATTTATCCTCATTAATAATGAAACTTGAGATACCATTTTTTATCCACGCTATTGGCAAAATGTAAACTATTGATCATCTCCTATGTTAGAGTATTGTAGGAGTGTAAATCGGTGTCTTCAGTTTGATAGTAGCTATCAAAAATTAAATATCCATACCTTCGACCCATTGGGTCTGGCTTTAGGGATTTAATCTGTAGAAATACAAGCATATGTACAAAAGACATGGGCATATAGCTGTTTATTGAAGCATTTTTTATACAGTGAAAAATTGAGTTCAACCTGCACATTCATCAATAGAGGAATAAATAAATAAATTTTAGCATATTCATTCTTTGGAATAGAATATGAGGAGCAAGTACTATGAAGTAAGTGTATAGGCTCTGGAGTCAGGTTGCCAGGTTCGAATTCTGGATCCATCATTTACTAGTTGCATAGCATAGGCTTACTTAACTTTTCCGGGCCTCAGTTTTCTCATCTATAAAATGGAAATAATTGAATCTGTTTCAGAGGGTTGTGTGATAGATAAAGTATATAGAACAGTGCTTAGAACATAAGTACTCAATAATACTAACTAATATTAAATTATCACTTTGCAGTTATTAAAAAGAATAAAATACATCTGTAAAATTCCAGCATGGAAAACCCCATAGTGATTTAAGTAAACAAATTTTAGGACAGTGTATGCATATGGCATGAGTACCTATTTGTAAATGAAATTTTTAAATGATATATGTGCATGTATTTCAGTGTGTGTGGATAAATCTGGAAGGATAAATGCAATTGTAACAGTAATTATCTCTGGGGAGTGAGATTGGGTGGAGGGGAAATGGATTGTCAGATTTTCAAAGAAATATTTTCCTGTATTTTTTTTCCAAGCATGTATTGTATTTATAGCTAAAAAGTTTTTTTTTTCTTTTAAGGTTCCATACACTGTAAGGATAGTAGAATTTTTGATTAACTTTTATTTTACTTAAAAAAAAAAAAACTGTGAAAAGTTGTGTTCTCTAAATGATGGGTGCTTTCTCTTGTTTTCCTTAGTGACTCACTGAGATTTTCCTTGCAGGAACATGCGTACCCAGCTGATGAACTCATGCCTTTGACCTGCAGAGGTCGAGTTAGAGGCCAAGAGCCAAGTCGGGGTGATGTTGATGATGCCTTGGGAAAGTGAGTATTAACAAAGGGATGGCATGGCATCTAAGAGTTCCCAAGTCTTAAGACATCTCAGAGACAGTGTACAGTTGTGTATCTGGGGATTGGTTAAATTTCAAAGACTGCTTTAAGTATTACATTAAGTTCCTTTATTCCTTTCTGTTATCTTTTGTAAAATATTAATCAGTTTACCTCTTAGATCAGTGAAAAGTTGAGTAGTTAAGATGGATGTAACTTTTAGAATGTATATAAAGTCATTGATGTGTTATAAGATGTTGATGCTTTAGTATTTTTATTTGCTTTTAAAAGAGCTAATGAATATTTCTGTTCATTTTGAAAGATATGTAGTTAATGCTGAACATAAATGTGATGTTAAGGCTTTTCAGGTTCTTTCAGTGTTTTACAAGTTACACGGTACTGTAGATGCATGGAAGTACTAGTTAATGGAAGCTTCCAGTCAGTAGGATGTAGCTATGTCTGCTTATACATTCATGGATAAGATATTCAGAATTCTAATGTATATCTTACTATACTTGTTTCTTAGATTTTCCTTGACACTGATTGATTCTTTGGACACTCTTGTGGTAGGTTTGATTCTTCTTGAATTATTTTATATATTTCTTAATATGTGCACTCAAGTATTACGAATATAATCGTTACACAGTAAGTCTGAAATAGAAGCCTTCAGAATTTAAGATGATTTGATCTTTGCTTCTAAATAAATCTTTCACACTCTTGAATTGATAACGTCATGTGAATGTCAAGTGAAATTATGTAGAATCATGGAGATACTCAAATAATTTATAGGTATTGTCAGTTTGTGTGATGGCCCCTTAATCAGGAAAGTTGTTTCCCTTTGGACAAGGAGGTTGATGATATTGGAAGAAAGTAATTCTAGAAAATGCCCTTGATATTCTTGTTCCAGAAAGACGTGCCACAATCATACTAAAATTGTTAAATTAGAATTTTTATGTGTTATGTTCATTAAAAATTAAATTTTTTATCAGAAGTGATTTTTAGCACCAAGTGATCACTACTTGGCACTCCTTTTAAACCTCATGGGGTACAAAATCATTTAAATTAATTCTAGTTGGGGACAGTTTGTGATGGCAGAGGGGAATGATCGAATTCCAGATGTCATGATTTCTAAAGGTAGTGTCTTTCTAGTTCTTCACTCTCAGATCATTTATGGTATAAAAATTAGGCTTGTTTCAGGATTTTCCTTAAGGCATAGTTCTCAACTTTGAGTTAATGTCTGAAGTATTGATTAATACTTTTTTAAAAAGACAAAAAACCTTTGTGGTGGCAGAAATTTTTCAGAACCTGGCTTTTCTTCCCAGTATTGATTCTACATTCTTCTTTCACTGGGTGATTCTTTTTTCTTTTTCTTTTTTAACCAGAGACTGTCAACTATATCAGCACCTTGGAAATATTACCTGTGAAGTTTTAAAAAATATACTTCTCTCCCAAGTTACTCTGATTTAATTTTCCTGGAGTGGGACTGGGCATTATTATTTATTCCTCTAAAGCTTCTTCTTGCTTATGAAATTCAGCCATGGTTGAGAAGACCTTTTTTGTTGAGAAGACCGTGGTTGTTTAGACCTTTTTAGCTGTATCAGGGTTTTGAAAGTTGTGACTTCATTTTTCAGAGATTAAAGGAATGTGAACCATGTTATAATGGCTATGAGAACGAGAGAGAATATTGTGTACCTTATTTTTGGTTTAGTGGTCTTATTTTTGGTATAGTGTTCTGCTGTAATAGAAGAGAAAAAGATAAACAAGTATCCCAGGAGGCACAAATTACCACCCTGGGAGAAACTAAGTGGTGTTATTTATTTATAAGTATAGCTGGATGGTGCACATCAGCTCAATCTTGATATGGTAGGGTGAGTGAGGAGCAGTAGCTGTGTATTAGGAAAGACCATAGGTGGACTTAAGTTTGTTTCTCATTCTGTCATCTTGGCTTTATCCTTATATACAGTAGGTTCTCCATCATCTCTCTGTAAGCTCTTATTGATTTTTATGAACATGGACCTCAGATATTCTCTGTATTTTTAAAATTTTTATCAGAAATGAAGGAGAAAATGTGGTTCTAGGCTGCCTAACTTTCCTATATTTAGAAACCTATTGGTCTCTAATTGAGCAGCCATTATTATAAAGGTTCTGTTCTGCTTTGAAGTTATACCACTTCGACATTGGTTCTCAAAATATGATTCCAGCACCACCAGCATCAGCATCACTTGGCAGCTAGTTAGAAATGCAAATTGTAGGGCCTCATCCCAGACATTATTGAATCAGAAAGTCTGGGAGTACGGCCCAGCAGACTGTTTTTTTAACAAGCTTCCAGATGATTCTAATGTATGCTAAACTTTGAGAACCACTGTGTAATAATGCAGTGCTTTTTAAACTTCAGTGTACTACAAGTCATCTGGGGATCTTGCTAAAATAAAATGCAGATTGTGATCCAGTAGACTGAAGATGGGGCCCAAGGACATGTGTTTCTAGTAACTTGCCACTTGGTGGTGCTGTTGCTGCTGGTCCGTGGACCACACTTTCAGTAATGTTTGGTGTAACTTGAGTTCTAACTCCCCGTAGCCGGGAGTACCAAGAAGTGATCACCTAATATTGATATGTGACCTTGGCCAAATTATTTAGCTTCTCTGGGCCCCTGTTTTCACTTCAGAAGGACCTAGATTAGATATCTAAGATATCTATCAATAGATATCTATTTAAACAGAAGCAGTAGAAGAAATTAAAGTAGTTTAGAAGTTGTTTCCTACGTTTAGAAGGAAAGTTATCTTGTACATTTTGTCAATACAACGATTAATATTTCTAATTTACTTTGTGATCTTTTTTTTAGATGTTGGGGGTAGGAGTTTATTAATTAATTAATTAATTTTTGCTGTGTTGGGTCTTCGTTTCTGTGCAAGAGCTTTCTCTAGTTGTGGCAAGCGGGGGCCACTCACTATCGCGGCCTCTCTTGTTGCGGAGCACAGTCTCCAGACGCGCAGGCTCAGTAGTTGTGGCTCACGGGCCTAGTTGCTCCGCGACATGTGGGATCCTCCCAGACCAGGGCTCGAACCCGTGTCCCCTGCATTAGCAGGCAGATTCTCAACCACTGTGCCACCAGGGAAGCCCCTGTGATCATTTTTTGATTTGTGGTTTGTTTATTTGAAAATCTTAGAGGACATATCACTTGGGACAGGATGCAACCTTATTGTTTTTATTTTGGTCATACCATAATATGTTAAGTAGAACTTCTCTTGTCATAGTTTGATCTTTCAATTTAAACTCTTGTTCATAATTCTAGCCATCTAGTTTCTATTGATTGTAATGAAGTCAAGCACTAAAACTTTAAATTTACCACTAAATTCAACATGGCCATGAAATCTACAGAAAGAAAGATATTGAACAAATTAAAGATAATGAGTTCTTAACTTAGGATTGTAGACCCTCATGGTAATAATGGTAATAATAGTAATGATATCAAGCACTTAACTAAGTCAGGTGCTCTACTAAAAGTACTTTACATACATTACCTCATTTAGGAAAACAAACCTATGAGAGTAGGTGTTCCCTCTTTTTGTAGATGAAGGAATAGGCTCAGAGATAGAAGTAAGAACCACAATTCAAATCAGGCCTTGGTCTTGACCCCAACATTGCACTGCCTCCTTAGTTAGGGGCTGCGGCATCCATGGGGTGAAGACGGCAAGTGGTGTATGATTTAGGATCAGTTGAAGGATGTGCTTTCTTCTGAGACTAAGCAACTTTTTAAATGATGTTTGGTGAATAGGGCGGTTTTTGTTTTGTTTTGTTTTGACTTGGAAGCCAAATCCCAGTAGAGCTCACCTCTTGTAGCTCTAAGTCATGGGTCATACACACCAGCTAACAGTTCAGAAGATGATTGTTTTAAAGTCCTAGTGATATTTCAGTGTGTCTGAAAAAAGAAGTGTGTCTAAATAAAGATTCCTTGCAATATAAGCATTTAATTTTTTTCAGTTTTCAATAGTATCACATTTTTATAATAGGTTTAAGAGAAAAGATTTTTGTGTGTGTTACTTTTTAGAGTCTTAAGGTATTAACTTGCTATTAGCAGCTCATTTTGAGGGTATTTCTCTATGTCTTGGTCAAAAAGGACTTTGTTTTCAATAATTTTCTTCTCCTAGGTATTAAATAAAACTAAAGAATTTGAAGATGCGGTGAGAAAAGTTTTAAGAGATGTTAATTTAGATAATGATGTAGTTGTATCAGTCTTTGAAACAAACATCAGAGTTCTTGGGTAAGTATGTGAGACACTAAAGCTCTAATTTTAATAACAGAAAAGCCAAGGGTACACTCTTTATTTCTTGATGGTAATAAAGCAAGAAATTTCTTATGTTTAAAAGATAAAAGTTGGGGTATTATAAAACACAGAGGCTGTGGGATGACCCTGCATTATATGAGGCACAGAGAGCAACAGGCTTTGGGAATAGTTGTAGACTCAAATCAAAGGCAATCTTTGTTTGTTGTTAAAAAATGACTGACTATAGGTCGAATATTTGAGTATTAGCTACGTCGCAGGTTTTTCGCCAGATTATCTAGTTTACTAAGCTTAAGCAGCACCTCTTCGAGCCAAATGAAACTGAATTTATAGGATTACCTTTGAACTAAACAGTTTGAAATATTCTTGGAACACAGGAATTACAGGATTTATTAATTCACGTTTCAACATGTAGTTTTATATTTAATGGTTACTTTTGTGTTATTGTAACTCATTTCCTTTTTCAGACAAAGTGAATCTATTCAGTTAAATTTAAGAAATAGCTTTGTAGGTTTTCACAGAGTGTATTAGTCTATTACATTTAATACAGAGTAGGGAGTTGTTTTTTTTTTTTAATGTTATGCTAAGAGTCAGAGATTTCATGATACTATAATTAAATTTAAAATTTCTTAAAATCAAATCTGTTAAATTTGTTAAGATAAATGATTTCTAGGATTTTTTTTTTTTTTTTTTTTGCGGTACACGGGCCTCTCACTGCTGTGGCCTCTCCCGTTGCGGAGCACAGACTCCAGACGCGCAGGCTCAGCGGCCATGGCTCTCAGGCCCAGCCGCTCCGCGGCATGTGGGATCCCCCTGGACCGGGGCACGAACCCGCATCCCCTGCATCGGTAGGCGGACTCTCAACCACTGCGCCACCAGGGAAGCCCAGGATGTTTTTTATTTTAAGAAAATTTAAGGTATTTAAGAATGCCAAACACTTTACAACAAATAAAACATCTGATTTTTTTTTTTTTTTTTTTTAATACTGGCTATGTAATATGGTTTGCCACAAAATGAGTAGCCAGAGTCAGGGAAAAAGTTAAGTTCTTCTGTGATCTTTGCTTATGTACTCTAAATTGTTGATAATAAGATACCCACATCTTTTTAGGTGATGATGTTTAAGTATCTGTACAATGTGGCTAATGTTTCACCTCTGTGATTTTAGGGGTCTTTTGGGTGGACACTCATTGGCCATCATGCTGAAAGAAAAAGGCGAGTACATGCAATGGTACAATGATGAACTTCTCCAAATGGCAAAGCAATTGGGTTACAAACTTTTACCAGCTTTCAATACTACCAGTGGCCTTCCTTATCCAAGAGTAAGTAATTCTGAATAATATGGCAGTCTTTGTATACTTCTTCACTATTGTAAAAAAATCAATTTTTGTGATCCAGCCATTGTTCCTCACCTGCTTGAGGCTGGAAAAAAAACTCTTCAAGCTATATAAGAAATTTATATTGACATTTCAGTTAGTTTGCATTTGAATGGTGTGAGAATTTAGATTAGTTAAAGCCTTTTATGTGTCATTGCATAACACAATAGATTATGCTGCAGAAGGAAGAAACAGATGCCAGACTGGAATTTGGGCACAGAATTATTTGTGCAGGAGATACGGTGGAAGCGTAAGAGTAGGTGTTAACTCTCCAGAGGAGAGGGTATAAAGAGAATATAGAACAGAGAGGAATGAGGAGGAAGTAGAGCAGTGAAAAAGAGATTGTTCGGAGACTGAGGAGGAGAACCACAAAGTAGTGTAAGGTATTATAAATTCTTAAAAAGAGAGTTTCAAAAGGAGATGTTCCAGCAAACATTAGGAGAATTAGGTGCAAACAGAGGCTTGAAGGATATAACGTGGCAGAATAAAGGGGGAAGAGGGATTCAAAGTAGGTGAAAGTATAGGACCATTCATTTTGAGATTTCCTCTATGTTGGTAGTTAAAGACAGTTGGCAGCAGAGTCAGTTGAGGGAGTTTTGTTGTTTTCTCCCCAAGAAAATTGTATATTTAAGGCAGAGGGAAAGAAGCCATTGAGATGGAAAGAACGCTCTCCTGGTATATTTCATTCTTTTTTTTTTTTTTTAAACATCTTTATTGGGGTATAATTGCTTTACAATGGTGCGTTAGTTTCTGCTTTATAACAAAGTGAATCAGTTATACATATACATATGTTCCCATATGTCTTCCCTCTTGCGTCTCCCTCCCTCCCACTCTCCCTATCCCACCCCTCCAGGCTGTCACAAAGCACCGAGCTAATATCCCTGTGCCTTGCGGCTGCTTCCCCCTAGCTATCTACCTTACTACGTTTGTTAGTGTGTATATTTCATTCTTTATTAACACTATTACTCTTTCCCTCTTATCCAGGCCAGACACCTCAGCCATTACCAAGCTCTATTAATTTTTTTCTCTTCCTACTGCTGCTATGCTTGTTGAAACTAATATAATTTTATTCCTAAGCTATTATAAATACCTATTTTACTCTTTTCTCTCTGGTTTTTGCTTCAGAGACTTAAAAAATTAATCTTACTAAAACATAACTTTTATCAAATTACACTACTCTCAGAATTTTACTGACTCTGCCTGTTGCACTGAATGTCCTTTAGCTTTCAGGTTTCTTTATGGTTTGGCAATAGACTTTCTTTCTGAAGTTCTTTCATACCCCATACTCCAGTGAAATGAATGTCCCATTTCAGCCAAAATAATCTATTTGTGTTCCCCAAAGCACCTAGGGATTTTTTGTTTTTGTTTTTGTTTTCATTTCCATGCCTTTTGGCTTGCTGGAGTAACTTCTCTACCAATATAAATAAGACTCATTTCCTCCATCAAGAAATCTCTGACTGGAGATCCAGCATGATATAGCGTGCTTTTCAAATTGGGAGGTCACAGCTCATTTGTTTACCCATTGATTTAGTGGATCGTGACCAACACCATTTTTTTTTTTTTTAAGAAACAGACTAGTATTAAATTTCTTATTTAAATTTCTAGTTTGTGATATTTTTAAACAGCTCTTCTTTGAATATCCTTATATACATCTTTTTAACTTATTTCTCCCTTAGGATAAATTACTAGAAGAGGAAATAATAAGTCATAAAACAGGGAGAGCTTTTTAAGGCTTTGTGTACTTACTGATCAGTTGCTCTCCAGAAAGGTTCTACTTTTATACTTCCTGTGTTGTGTAAAAGTGCATGTGTCCTACTGCTGCCCACACTGTATATTATCATTCTTTTGCCAATTTAAGGAGGAAAAAAATGGAAACATGTTCTAATTTGAAATTTCTTTGCTTGTGTGGTTTAAAATTTGAAATTTCTTTGCTTATTAGTGTGGTTTAAACTTGTTAATCGTTTTGTTTTCTTAGCATATTAAAATTGAAAGCAAAGTTATTTTAAACCATCTGATGTTTATTTAATTAAATTTACTTTTAGTAAATATATTTAGTTTTTGTTATAAATGGAGGCACTGAATTTTGAAGAATCTGGCATGTCTTCACTTTTGCCATAACATGAGAAGCAGACAAGAAATTGAAACAGAAGCTACTAAGAGCACTATAGTAAAACAAAGAAAATTGTATTATTTTCTTATCCTCTGAAGTATCAAGAAAATTTTTTTTTTATGAAACTCAATTTATCTTTTTATTTTTATTTTTTTTAACATCTTTATTGGGGTATAATTGCTTTACAATAGTGTGTTAGTTTCTGCTTTATAACAAAGTGAATCAGTTATACATATACATATGTTCCCATATCTCTTCCCTCTTGGATCTTCCTCCCTCCCACCTTCCCTATCCCACCCCTCCAGGTGATCACAAAGCAGCGAGCTGATATCCCTGTGCTATGCGGCTGCTTCCCACTAGCTATCTACCTTACATTTGGTAGTGTATATATGTCCATGCCTCTCTCTCGCTTTGTCACAGCTCACCCTTCCTCCTCCCCATATCCTCAAGTCCGTTCTCCAGTAGGTCTGTGTCTTTATTCCTGTCTTACCCCTAGGTTCTTCATGACATTTTTTTTTTCTCAAATTCCATATATATGTGTTAGCATATGGTATTTGTCTTTCTCTTTCTGACTCACTTCACTCTGTATGACAGACTCTGGGTCTATCCACCTCACTACAAATAGCTCAATTTCGTTTCTTTTTATGGCTGAGTAATATTCCATTGTATATATGTGCCACATCTTCTTTATCCATTTATCTGATGATGGACACTTAGGTTGTTTCCATCTCCAGGCTATTGTAAATAGAGCTGCAATGAACATTTTCATACATGACTCTTTTTGAATTATGGTTTTCTCAGGGTATATGCCCAGTAGTGGGATCGCTGGGTCATATGGTAGTTCTATTTGTAGTTTTTTAACAAACCTCCATACTGTTCTCCATAGTGGCTGTACCAATTCACATTCCCACCAGCAGTGCAGGAGTGTTCTCTTTTCTCCACACCCTTTCCAGCATTTATTGTTTCTAGATTTTTTGATGATGGCCATTCTGACTGGTGTGAGATGATATCTCATTGTAGTTTTGATTTGCATTTCCCTAATGATTAATGATGTTGAGCATTCTTTCATGTGTTTGTTGGCAATCTGTATATCTTCTTTGGAGAAATGTCTATTTAGGTCTTCTGCCCATTTTTGGATTGGGTTGTTTGTTTTTTTGTTATTGAGCTGCATGAGCTGCTTGTAAATTTTAGAAATTAATCCTTTGTCAGTTGCTTCATTTGCAAATATTTTCTCCCATTCTGAGGGTTGTCTTTTGGTCTTGTTTATGGTTTCCTTTGCTGTGCAAAAGCTTTGAAGTTTCATTAGGTCCCATTTGTTTATTTTTGTTTTTATTTCCATTTCTCTAGGAGGTGGGTCAAAAAGGATCTTGCTGTGATTTATGTCATAGAGTGTTCTGCCTATGTTTTCCTCTAAGAGTTTGATAGTGTCTGGCCTTACATTTAGGTCTTTAATCCATTTTGAGCTTATTTTTGTGTATGGTGTTAGGGAGTGATCTAATCTCATACTTTTACATGTACCTGTCCAGTTTTCCCAGCACCACTTATTAAAGAGGCTGTCCTTTCTCCACTGTACACTCCTGCCTCCTTTATCAAAGATAAGGTGACCAGGGCTTCCCTGGTGGCGCAGTGGTTGAGAATCTGCCTGCTAATGCAGGGGACACGGGTTCGAGCCCTGGTCTGGGAAGATCCCACATGCCGCGGAGCAACTGTGCCCGTGAGCCACAACTACTGAGCCTGCGCGTCTGGAGCCTGTGCTCCGCAACAAGAGAGGCCACGATAGTGAGAGGCCCGCGCACCGCGATGAAGAGTGGCCCCCGCTTGCCACAACTAGAGAAAGCCCTCGCAGAGAAACGAAGACCCAACACAGCCAGAAAAATAAATAAATAAACAACTGTGGGGTTTAAAAAAAAAAAAAAAAAAAAAGATAAGGTGACCATATGTGCGTGGGTTTATCTCTGGGCTTTCCATCCTGTTCCATTGGTCTATCTTTCTGTTTTTGTGCCAGTACCATACTGTCTTGATTACTGTAGCTTTATAGTATAGTCTGAAGTCAGGGAGCCTGATTCCTCCAGCTCTGTTTTTCGTTCTCAAGATTGTTTTGGCTATTCGGGGTCTTTTGTGTTTCCATACAAATTGTGAAATATTTTGTTCTAGTTCTGTGAAAAATGCCAGTGGTAGTTTGATAGGGATTGCATTGAATCTGTAGATTGCTTTGGGTAGTAGAGTCATTTTCACAATGTTGATTCTTCTCAAGAAAATTTTAAAGATTACTTTTTTAGAAGAGGACTACAGGTAGAATATAACTGCCTTCCCATCCTTTCTTAAACACGCTTAGGAAATACTTCTTTTGCTCATGAAAATCTGTACAATCAACCTCTCGGAAATGAATACATAATTGATAGCATTTGCATTAATGGGTTTAACTCAGAAGTGTTTGCTGGATAGAAATGCTACTGTAATTGTCAATAGTCATTTTTAAAACTCACATAAAACCTTAGAGCTAGTTTCTGGTCAGGTTGGTTTTGGTTAATCCAGGTTTATATTGTGGTATTATTTGGCCGGCTGAAAAATTTTTCTTTGTGTTATTTGTTAGTCTATCAGCAAGGTAATATACTCTGTATTTCAAAATTATTTAAACCTGTAAATAAAATTTTAATCTCCTTTTAAATATATACTATAACTTAATTAGGTTTTTCTCTGTGAAAGACTATTTAATATAGTACTGCTTTTTCACAAATTCTCAATTAAACCTAATTTCTTTTAGGACTGGTATGGTTTCCTATTCTGGTACTAACTAGTTCAAACTGTCCAGAGAACAGGATTGTAATAGAAGGTATTTCCTCTGTGTAATTATTATAATGATATTGAATTTTGATATCATTGTGAGGAAGGAGCTAAGTGAAAACTTATTTATCCCATGAATATTATGTGCTTAGAATGTACTTCCCTAGATGTTAATTGGGTCACAGTGATCATCAGATAAAATTTCAGTGTTTAGTTATTTTATCAGTTATTTTCATGACTTGATTAAAAGTCTTGATTGAAAAATGGTTTCTTATCCAGAAGTCATTATCTCTTGATAATTGCTAATGATAATCTTCTGATTTTATTTAGATTAATTTAAAGTTTGGTATCAGAAAACCAGAAGCTCGGACAGGAACTGAAACAGATACCTGTACAGCTTGTGCAGGTACCTTGATCCTTGAGTTTGCTGCTTTAAGTCGATTCACAGGAGCAACGATATTTGAGGTTTGCTTTTCATAGTCTTTGATTTCCTGGGTATTGGGCATAACTAACTTTATAGCTTTTCTTCATTGATCAAGTATTAAGATAATGAACTGGATGATTTCTGTTATTGTAGTGAACTTTTTGTCTAAGTTCCAGCACATAGTTTTTAATTTTGAAAAACACAGAAGTTATATGAAGTACAACTTTGCTTTTTGTTCACGAACTATAAAGTAAATTTTTAGATTTATTCTTGCAAAATGTTTTAGCCATATTACCTATATGAAATTTGATATCACAAATGTCTTACATGAAATACTATCTGTGTTTTATTGTTAGACTTCTAGATGGTCTATTTCATTTCTGAAAACTTCGCTTATCTTCTAAAACATAGTGAAATTTTTGCACTTAAGTCTCATTGAATTAGTTTTTTGCACTTAAGTCTCATCTGTAAGTTTGTTTACTCCAAGGGGAAATATTATTCATCATCCAAAGACTTAATATCCCCCAAATAGTTTGTTATGGACTAGGTATGTCTTGCAGTTTTAATTTTAGCTAATTGTTGAACCATGTCATTGGAGTGCAATAGTAACAGCCAATTTTTAAAACATATAACTTAGAAGAATTTCTTTTTTTTCTTTTTTTTCTTTTTTTTTTTTGCGGTACTTGGCCTCTCACTGTTGTGGCCTCTCCCGTTGCGGAGCACAGGCTCAGGACGCACAGGCTCAGCAGCCATGGCTCATGGGCCCAGCTGCTCTGCGGCATGTGGGATCTTCCCGGACCGGGGCACGAACCCGTGTCCCCTGCATCGGCAGGCGGACTCTCAACCACCGCGCCACCAGGGAAGGCCTAGAAGAATTTTTTAAAGTTCAGCAAATGGTACACATAGAACAATCAGAAATAGGGACTATATACTAGCATTAGAGACCTTGGATCTGAGTGTAAATAAAACAAGTTAAATGGTCTTTGTGTGGTTGTATGTTCAAAGTATCTTAAGGACAAGTTTATCTTGTTTGGTTTAATTTTTGTTCTCTAACTTGCTGACTGATATTTTCCCTTCATTTACAAAAATATCATTTTTGCATACTTTCTAATTTAATTTGACCTACAGACTCTGAGATACTGATGCATTTACACGTGAGCAAAGTGAGGTTCAAAGATATTTGACTAAAGGGTGAATGAGTGGAACCAGAATTAGAATCCATGCCTTTCTGAATTCAAAGCCCAACCTTTTTTCACTGGGTTATTTTATATTTTAAAACTGTGATTTTTCTTTAACTTCTTGAATATACAGTGATTTATTATGAGAGAAGCAACCTAATGCAGTTGACAGAGACTCAAGCTAATACAGGGCTGGTAAACTACAGTCTGAGGTGAAATCCAGCCACTGCCTGTTTTTGTAAATGAAGTTTTATTAGAACACAGCCATGCTCATTTATTTATTTTTGTCTGTGGCTGTATTTTATGCTACAGTGGCAGAGTTGAGTAATTGTGACAGTGACTGAATGGCCCATAATGCCTGAAGTATTTACTGTCTGGCCCCTGTCAGAAAAAAGGTTGTTGACTTTTTGGTCTAATATATTGCTATTTAAAGAGATCTGAATTCTCCTATTAGTTGTCCTATAATTCAGTTTTAAACTTTTGTTAATTCTTTGATTTCACTGGGCCTCTTTCCTTAGCTATAAGATAGGAATAGGGAAATGTAATCTTTATGAAACTTTCCAGCTCTGAAATTATACCATTAAGTAAAGTTGCAATCTGCTTTGTTTAAAAAATTCAGCATAAATAGTCAAGAATTAAGACTATTTTACATCCTATTCTTCAATCTGCAGAGTGACAAATTGGTTTAATGATTTCTTTTATAGAAGTACTTCTGCAATGCTGAGTAGATTCATGCTCTGAAATTAATTTTAACTTAGAAACTCTTTTGTACATGTTCTTTGCTTTTGTTTTGTAACATCTTTTCATCCAAAGCCAAGAATTTGACCAGAAATAATTTTAATTTAGTGTCTAATCGACAAAAATAAATGAAAAAAGAAGAGAAAAATATTATTATAAGGTTATAATTTTGGTATTGTCAAATGAATACTAGTTGATTTACTTACTCTTCACTAATGAAGTTGCTGGCTGTTTAAAATGTAGGATTTGAAATGTCTATTCTGTTTCAAAGATGGCATACCAACTTTGAAATTCTCTTCCAGTTTTGTAAATTAGAGTATCTAAGGAGATTTTTACTTTGCATTTGAAAGATAGAAATTGAGTCTGCCTGCCGATGCAGGGGACGTGGGTTCGTGCCCTGGTCTGGGAGGACCCTGCATGCCGCGGAGCAGCTGGGCCTGTGAGCCATGGCCGCTGGGCCTGTGCACTGCAAAAAAAAATAATAAAAAAAAATAAAAGATAGAAATTATTTTAATAAGTTAATTTAATTATGCCAGTTCTTTTTACTTTAATAATACATGTGTGTGAATGCAAACCTGTACTACAAGAGTAGATGAACAAGGATGGTCTCAAAGTGAGATCATTGGCACTAAATAGCATTTTTAGAGTCATTCTTTTTAACTAAACTCAATTGGCTGAAAAAGCCAGTAGTTTTGACTTGCAAGGAAATTTAATGTATGTTATAAGTATCTTTGGAATTTTTCTTAATCCTTGAAATATACTATGGGCCTTTGATTTTTGTTTCGTTTCCTGTTTGCCAAAGATATGCAATTCTTCAAGTATGCTTTTCTTTTTTTATTATAGGAATATGCAAGAAAAGCTCTTGATTTTCTCTGGGAGAAAAGACAGCGAAGTAGTAATTTAGTGGGCGTGACTATAAATATTCATACTGGAGATTGGGTACGAAAAGGTATGTAAGTTGGGCTTTTCAAATTAAGCCTTGACATCCTCAAAATGGTTGGGAAATAAAGGATTTTTATTTGTTAAAATAGTCTTTATGACAGTATAAAGCATAGTTTCTCAACAAGATTGCTAGCATATTAACCAGTGTAGCCAACTTTTCTTCCTTGGTGCCAAATAATAATAGCACACTTAATCTAGATGGCTAAGTGTACTATTTTATGCCTTATAGCATTATAGATGAAACAATAGAACTAATTTCTTTGAAGATTAGAGGATCAGAATGCCTCAGCCATCTCATATCAAGGTGTAATTAAGTGGAAATCTGTATTTAATAATATTATCACCAACACTTATGTTTTTTCTTCCTACCTCCAGAAATAGTATATAGCGTGGTAGCTAAGATCATAGACCCTGGATTCATATTGTTGGAATTGAAGCCATGTGATCTGGGGCAAGTTATTTAACCTCTGTGTGCCTCTGTATCTGTAAAATGAGGATAATAGTACTTACTTCATAGAGTTATTATGATTTTTGTTTTGTTTTTTTATATAATCTTTATTGGAATATAGTTGATTTACAATGTTGTGTTAGTTTCTGCTATACATCAAAGTGAATCAGTTAGAATTATGATTAAATGAGTTAATGTAAAGAACTTATAACAGTGCCTGGCATATGTTACACTTACTATGAAGTAAGTGCTCACAATGTTAGTTCCTTTGATTAATAATTTCACTTTTGGGAATCTAGCCTGAGGAAACAATATAAAAGGTAGAAAATCATTTGTTCCCAAAGATGTTAATCACATAAAATTATTTGTAGTAGTGGAAAACTTGGAAACAGTCTAAGTGATCATCAGTAAAGAATAACATCAGTGTTTGAGAATTATTTCGCATCAGTGTTGAAACAGTAAGTTTTTAAATTGAATTGGATCGGGGACAAAGCATATAACAATGTTTTATGAATAAACAGGATGTAAGATCATATAAAAAATATTTTATCCTTATAAGACACCCCTATAAAACAGGCATAGACAAATGGAAATATACTAGACTTTTCCTAATGAGATTTGATTGTCTAATTTACACATTTCTCTGTTTTCCTAAAGGCTTATGTTATATATAAAATAAAAAATAACTGCATGTATTTAAATGAATGAAAATGATATAAATATTAATTTGAACATATTAAAATTATTGCCTCTATTCACTAATAGAGGCAATATTGTCTTAAGTTTTCAAAGTGTTATCTAAATGGTCCCTTCCTGAAACTGATCTGAATCCTGGCTTCAGAATTTTATAATTTCTTTTCTTAATTCTTATTTCACTCTCCTCATTGGCCCATGCATGGCCTATTTTATTTAGTCATTTTTAATAATGTAGTAACCACCCACAGATGGACCATCCATTATAAAAGCAACTAACTTGATAACATACTACTTCTGCATATGGTCCTTGACTCTCCATACCTCTGTAATCTCATACCTCTGTCTCTAACTGAAATAACCATCATTCTGATATTGTATTGACCATTCCCTTGCTTTCCTTTTAGTACAGTTTTATTGCATCTATATTCCTTAAAAATATATTTTTTGTTTTGATTTTAACTTATAAAAGGGCATCATGTCATATGAAACATTTTGAGACTTTTCACTTAAAATTAAATTGCTAAAATTCTTGCACATTGTTGCATGTAGTTCTTTCTTTTTTGACTGCTGCATAATATTTTATTGTGTGAATAAACCATTATTTATGAGCATTTAGATTGTTTCTACGATTTTACTCTTGTGAACCCTAGTGCCGCCGTGAATATTTTTGTTTCTTCTGTTATACGTGTATAAACGTTTCTTTTGTCTGTATATCTAGGAGTAGAATTTTTAGGTCATAGGATAAGTTAAAGTTCAACTTCAGGAGACATGTCAAATTGTTTTCTAAAGTTGTTTCACCACTTTACACTTTCACCTGCAACATAAAAGAGATCCTGTGGATCAGCATCCTTTCCCAACACTTTGCATTGTCATACTCAAAGATTTTGCCAATCAAATGGGTGTACAAATGATTTCCCATAGTGGTTAGATTTGTATTTCTTTGATCACCAATGATGTTGAACACTTCTTCGTATTTATTGGCTATATATGTTTCCTTTTTTTTTTTTTAATGTGGATGTTCTTATATATTGTCCATTTTCTATTGGGTTACTTGTGCTTTTAAAAAATATTATTGATATTATATGATACTTATGATCTATGTGATACCTATACCTTTGAAATTTATTAAGGTTATCATTTTGCCCTCGAACATGGTCAGCTTTCACTTGTGCTTAAGAAAAAATATATATTTTTTCTAATTGTTGGTTAAAAAATTCTATATATGTCAGTTTGTTCAGTTAATAATGTGCAGGTCCTTGCTGATTTTCTGTTTGCTTGACATATCAAGAATTAAAGAAGGTAGATAAAATTTCTGACAATGATTGTAGACCTGTTAGTATCTCCTTGTAGTTGTATTTTTGCTTTATATATTGGGTGCATTCATTTAAAATTGCTGTCTCTTCTTAGTTGAACCTTTCATCCTTATGCAGTGACCATCTCTAATAATACTGTGTTAAAGTCTATTTAATATGTTGGTAGTGCAGCTACATTGGCTTTATTTTGCTTAATATTTGCCTGATAAGTCTTTTTCTGTCCTTTTACTTTCAATTTTTGCAGGTGCTCATGCCATAAGTGTAGCTTCTGTAAAATTTATAGATTTTACAGATTTACTGACAAAAATCCATTTGTCAGTCTTTGTCTTTTAATTGGTAAATTTAGTCCATTCATGTTTATTGGTATTTTTAATATGTTTGGGTTTATTTATACTACCTTTTTATTTCAGTGTGTCTCACCTTTTCTGTTTCCTTTTAATCCTTTTGTTTTTAATTGAAAGCTATATTTACCTTCTAGTGAGACATGAACTTTAGCATGCTCTCCCATCCTTTTGTTTCCCTCTGTTCCAACCCTCATCCTCTGTTATGTTGATATCATATAGATATTTAGTTCTTTTTGATTATGAATGTTTTCTTTTTTTTCTTTTGGTCTTAGTGCTGCCCCCTCCCTCTTTCTTTAAAGATAATAAACTTTAACAAGGTATTTTGTGGCCTGTACTTTGTATATTTCTTGCAGCATCTCTTAGATTTGCCTCTCTTCTTATATAAGTATTTATCCCAAACTGTTTTCAGTAGCTTTTAATAGCTTCTGAGGCCTTACATGTCTAACAGTAATTTTATTATGCTTTCATATTTGAGAGACTGTTAGGCTGTAAATAATTTTCTGTTCAAGTTCTTTTCTTTCAAGTCTTTGAAAATATAACTCTATTGTTTTCTTACATCCTGTTAAAAAATCTGTTATTCTGATTTTTATGCCCTTATTTGTGATCTTTTTCTCTGGAAAATTAAGAATATCAACGACAAAGAGAAATTTCTGAAAATGTCACAATAATTTTATGTGTAGAATTATCTTTATCTCCCCTTTTGGTATTCTGTGGGCCTTTTCAATTTCAAATCTGTGTTTTTAATTGCTGAAAGTTGATCTTTTTTTAAAAGTTATTTTATCTCTTTCATTTTTATTTATCTCTTTTTGCAATTCCTTTTATTACATGCAGTCTTATAGTTTGCTAATTTGTTCCTCAGCTGTATCCTAGATGCCATGCATCGCATCTATTATGGAATTTTGTTACATTTTTATTCCATAATTTCTTCTCAATTAATGATTTATTTTCTTCTCCTTTTGTGTTGCTGATATCTTCCCTATCTCTTTAGTGTGTTTATTAGACTAATTTTATTCTTTTCATTTATTTATTAATTTTTACCTCTTTATTGCAGTATAATTGCTTTACAATGGTGTGTTAGTTTCTGCTTTATAACAAAGTAAATCAGTTATACATATGTTCCCATATCTCTTCCCTCTTGGATCTTCCTCCCTTCCACCCTCCCTATCCCACCCCTCTAGGTGGTCACAAAGCACCGAGCTGATCTCCCTGTGCTATGTGGCTGCTTCCCACTAGCTATCTATTTTACGTTTGGTAGTATATATATGTCCATGCCACTCTCTCGCTTTGTCACAGCTTATCCTTCTCCCTCCCCATATCTTCAAGTCCACTCTCTAGTAGGTCTGTGTCTTTACTCCTGTCTTACCCCTACGTTCTTTTTTTTTTTTTTTTTTTTTTTTTTTTTTTGCAGTTCGCGGGCCTCTCACTGTTGTGGCCTCTCCCGTTGCGGAGCACGGGCTCCAGACGCACAGGCTCAGCGGCCATGGCTCGCAAGCCCAGCTGCTCCGCGGCATGTGGGATCTTCCCAGACCGGGGCACGAACCTGTGTCCCCTGCAGCGGCAGGCAGACTCTCAACCACTGCGCCACCAGGGAAGCCCCCCCTACGTTCTTAATGACATTTTTTTCCCTTAAATTCCATATATGTGTCTTAGCATACGGTATTTGTCTTTCTTTTTCTGACTTATTTCACTTTGTATGACAGACTCTAGGTCCATCCACCTCATTACAAATAGCTCAATTTCATTTCTTTTTATGGCTGAGTAATATTCCATTGTATATATGTGCCACATCTTCTTTATCCATTCATCCAATAATGGACACGTAGGTTGTTTCCATCTCCGGGCTCTTGTAAATACAGCTGCAATGCACATTTTCATACATGACTCTTTTTGAATTATGGTTTTCTCAGGGTATATGCCCAGTAGTGGGATCGCTGGGTCATATGGTAGATCTATTTGTAGTTTTTTAACAAACCTCCATACTGTTCTCCATAGTGGCTGTACCAATTCACATTCCCACCAACAGTGCAAGAGTGTTCCCTTTTCTCCACACCCTCTCCAGCATTTATTGTTTCTAGATTTTTTGATGATGGCCATTCTGACTGGTGTGAGATGATATCTCATTGTAGTTTTGATTTGCATTTCCCTAATGATTAATGATGTTGAGCATTCTTTCATGTGTTTGTTGGCAGTCTATATCTTCTTTGGAGAAATGTCTGTTTAGGTCTTCTGCCCATTTTCGAATTGGGTTGTTTTTTTTTTTTTGTTATTGAGCTGCATGAGCTGCTTATAAATTTTGGAGATTAATCCTTTGTCAGTTGCTTCATTTGCAAATATTTTCTCCCATTCTGAGGGTTGTCTTTTGGTCTCATTTATGGTTTGCTTTGCTGTGCCAAAGCTTTGAAGTTTCATTAGGTCCCATTTGTTTATTTTTGTTTTTATTTCCATTTCTCTAGGAGGTGGGTCAAAAAGGATCTTGCTGTGATTTATGTCATAGAGTGTTCTGCATATGTTTTCCTCTAAGAGTTTGATAGTTTCTGGCCTTACATTTAGGTCTTTATTCCATTTTGAGCTTATTTTTGTGTATGGTGTTAGGGAGTGATCTAATCTCATACTTTTACATGTACCTGTCCAGTTTTCCCAGCACCATTTATTGAAGAGGCTGTCCTTTCTCCACTGTACGTTCCTGCCTCCTTTATCAAAGATAAGGTGACCATATGTGCGTGGGTTTATCTCTGGGCTTTCTATTCTGTTCCATTGATCTATCTTTCTGTTTTTGTGCCAGTACCATACTGTCTTGATTGCTGTAGCTTTGTAGTATAGTCTGAAGTCAGGGAGCCTGATTACTCCAGCTCCGTTTTTCGTTCTCAAGGTTGCTTTGGCCATTTGGGGTCTTTTGTGTTTCCATACAAATTGTGAAATTTTTTGTTCTAGTTCTGTGAAAAATGCCAGTGGTAGTTGGATAGGGATTGCATTGAATCTGTCGATTGCTTTGGGTAGTAGAGTCATTTTCACAATGTTGATTCTTCCCATCCAAGAACATGGTATATCTCTCCATCTATTTGTATCATCTTTAATTTTTTTCATCAGTGTCTTATAATTTTCTGCATACAGGTCTTTTGTCTCCTTAGGTAGTTTTATTCCTAGATATTTTATTCTTTTTGTTGCAGTGGTAAGTGGGAGTATTTTCTTGATTTCGCTTTCAGATTTTTCATCATTAGTGTATAGGAATGCAAGAGATTTCTGTGCATTAATTTTGTATCCTGCAACTTTACCAAATTGATTGATTAGCTCTAGTAGTTTTCTGGTAGCATCTTTAGGATTCTCTGTGTATAGTATCATGTCATCTGCAAACAGTGACAGCTTTACTTTTTCTTTTCTGATTTGGATTCCTTTTATTTCCTTTTCTTCTCAGATTGCTGTGGCTAAAACTTCCAAAACTGTATTGAATAAGAGTGGTGAGAGTGGGCAACCTTGACTTGTTCCTGATCTTAGTGGAAATGCTTTCAGTTTTTCACCATTGAGGATGATTTTGGCTGTGGGTTTGTCATATATGGCCTTTATTATGTTGAGGAAAGTTCCCTCTATGCCTACTTTCTGCAGGGTTTTTATCATAAATGGATGTTGAATTTTGTCAAAAGCTTTCTCTGCATCTACTGAGATGATCATATGGTTTTTCTCCTTCAATTTGTTAATATGGTGTATCACATTGATTGATTTGCATGTATCGAAGAATTCTTGCATTCCTGGAATAAACCCCACTTGATCATGGTGTATGATCCTTTTAATGTGCTGTTGGATTCTGTTTGCTAGTATTTTGTTGAGGATTTTTGCGTCTTATGTTCATCAGTGATGTTGGCCTGTAGTTTTCTTTCTTTGTGACGTCCTTGTCTGGTTTTGGTATCAAGTGATGGTGGCCTCGTAGAATGAATTTGGGAGTGTTCCTCCCTCTGCTATATTTTGGAAGAGTTTGAGAAGGATAGGTGTTAGCTCTTCTCTAAATGTTTGATAGAATTTGCCTGTGAAGCCATCTGGTCCTGGGCTTTTGTTTGTTGCAAGATTTTTAATCACAGTTTCACTTTCAGTGCTTGTGATTGGTCTGTTCATATTTTCTATTTCTTCCTGATTCAGTCTTGGAAGGTTGTGCATTTCTAAGAATTTGTCCATTTCTTCCAGATTGTCCATTTTATTGGCATAGAGTTGCTTGTAGTGATCTCTCATGATCTTTTGTACTTCTGCAGTGTCAGTTGTTACTTCTCCTTTTTCATTTCTAATTCTATTGATTTGAGTCTTCTCTCTTTTTTACTTGATGAGTCTGGCTAATGGTTTATCTGTTTTGTGTATCTTCTCAAACAACCAGCTTTTAGCTTTATTGATCTTTGCTATTGTTTCCTTCATTTCTTTTTCATTTATTTCTGATCTGATTTTTATGATTTCTTTCCTTCTGCTAACTATAGGGGTTTTTTGGTCTTCTTTGTCTAATTGCTTTAGGTGCAAGGTTAGGTTGTTTATTCGAGATGTTTCCTGTTTCTTAAGGTAGGACTGTATTGGTATAAACTTCCCTCTTAGAACTGCTTTTGCTGCATCCCATAGGTTTTGGTTCGTCGTGTCTCCATTGTCATTTGTTTCTAGGTATTTTTTTATTTCCTATTTGATTTCTTCAGTGATCACTTCGTTATTAAGTAGTGTATTGTTTAGCCTCCATGTGTTTGTATTTTTTTACAGATCTTTTCCTGTAATTGATATCTAGTCTCATGGCGTTGTGGTCAGAAAAGATACTTGATACAATTTCAATTTTCTTAAATTTACCAAGGCTTGATTTGTGACCCAAGATATGATCTATCCTGGAGGATGTTCCATGAGCACTTGAGAAAAATGTGTATTCTGTTGTTTTTGGATGGAGTGTCCTATAAATATCAATTAAGTTCATCTTGTTTAATGTATCATTTAAAGCTTGTGTTTCCTTATTTATTTTCATTTTGGATGATCTGTCCATTGGTGAAAGTGGGGTGTTAAAGTCCCCTACTATGAATGTGTTACTGTTGATTTCCCCTTTTATGGCTGTTAGTATTTGCCTTATGTATTGAGGTGCTCCTATGTTGGGTGCATAAATATTTACAATTGTTGTATCTTCTTCTTGGATCGATCCCTTGATCATTATGTAGTGTCTTTCTTTGTCTCTTCTAATAGTCCTTATTTTAAAGTCTATTTTGTCTGATATGAGAATTGTGACTCCAGCTTTCTTTCAGTTTCCATTTGCATGGAATATCTTTCTCCATCCCCTTACTTTCTATCTGTATGTGTCTCTAGGTCTGAAGTGGGTCTCCTGTAGACAGCATATATAAGGGTCTTGTTTTTGTATCCATTCAGCCAATCTGTGTCTTTTGGTGGGAGCATTTAGTCCATTTACATTTAAGGCAATTATCGATATGTATGTTCCTATTCCCATTTTCTTAATTGTGTTGGGTTCATTATTGTAGGTCTTTTCCTTCTCTTGTGTTTCTTGCCTAGAGAAGTTCCTTTAGCATTTGTTGTAATGCTGGTTTGGTGCTGAACTCTCTCAGCTTTTGCTTGTCTGTAAAGGTTTTAATTTCTCCATCAAATCTGAATGAGAACCTAGCTGGGTAGAGTAATCTTGGTTGCAGGTTTTTCCCCTTCATCACTTTAAATATGTCCTGCCAGTCCCTTCTGGCTTACGGAGTTTCTGCTGAAAGATCAGCTGTTAACCTTATGGGGATTCCCTTGTGTGTTATTTGTTGTTTTTCCCTTGCTGCTTTTAATATGTTTTCTTTGTATTTAAGTTTTGACAGTTTGATTCATATGTGTCTTGGTGTATTTCTCCTTGGATTTATCCTGTATGGGACTCTCTGTGCTTCCTGGACTTGATTAACTATTTCCTTTCCCATATTAGGGAAGTTTTCAACTATAATCTCTTCAAATATTTTCTCAGTCCCTTTCTTTTTCTCTTCTTCTTCTGGAACCCCTATAATTCGAATGTTGGTGCATTTAATGTTGTCCCAGAGGTCTCTGAGACTGTCCTCCATTATTTTCATTCGTTTATCTTTGTTCTCCTCAGCAGTAGTTATTTCCACTATTTTATCTTCCAGGTCACTTATCCGTTCTTCTGCCTCAGTTATTCTGCTATTGATCCCATCTAGAGTATTTTTAATTTCATTTATTGTGTTGTTCATCGTTGCTTGTTTCATCTTTAGTTCTTCTAGGTCCTTGTTAAATGTTTCTTGCATTTTGTCTATTCTATTTCCAAGATTTTGGATCATCTTTACTATCATTATTCTGAATTCTTTTTCAGGTAGACTGCCTATTTCCTCTTTATTTGTTAGGTCTGGCAGGTTTTTATCTTGCTCCTTCATCTGCTGTGTGTTTTTCTGTCTTCTCATTTTGCTTATCTTACTGTGTTTGGGGTCTCCTTTTTGTAGGCTGCATGTTCGTAGTTCCCATTGTTTTTGGTGTCTGTCCCCAGTGGCTAAAGTTGGTTCAGTGGGTTGTGTAGGCTTCCTGGTGGAGGGGACTAGTGCCTGTGTTGTGGTGGATGAGGCTGGATCTTGTCTTTTTGGTGGGCAGGTCCACGTCTGGTGGTGTGTTTTGGGGTGTCTGTGGCCTTGTTATGATTTTAGGCAGCCTCTCTGCTAATGGCTGCTGTTGTGTTCCTGTCTTGCTAGTTGTTTGGCATAGGGTGTCCAGCACTGTAGCTTGCTGGTCGTTGAGTGAAGCTGGTGCTGGTGTTGAGAATGAGATCTCTGGGAGATTTTTCCCGTTTGATATTATATGGAGCTGGGAGGTCTCTTGTGGACCAGTGTCCTGAAGTTGGCTCTCCCACCTCAGAGGCACAGCACTGACTCCTGGCTGCAGCACCAAGAGCCTTGCATCCACACAGCTCAGAATAAAAGGGAGAAAAAGAAGAAAGAGAGAAAGAGAGAGAGGGAGGGAGGGAGGGAGAGAGAGAGAGAGAGAGAGAAAGGAAGGAAGAAAGAAAGAAGGAAAGAAAGAAAAGGAGGGAGGGAGGAAGGAAGGAGGGCAGGAAGGAAAGAAAGAAAGAAAACAAAATAAAGTAAGATCAAATAAAATAAATTTATTAAAATAAAAAATAATTATTAAGAAAAAAAAATTTTTAAAGAAAAAAAGAAAACCACCAAGAACAACAACAACAAAAAGGTCGGATAGAACCCTATGACAAATGGTGGAAGCAAAGCTATACAGACAAAATGGCACACAGAAGCATACACATACATACTCACAAAAAGAGGAAAAGGGGAAAAAATCATAAATCTTGCTCTCGAAGTCCACTTCCTTAATTTGGGATGATTCGTCGTCTATTCAGGTATTCCGCAGATGCAGGGTACCTCAAGTTGATTGTGGAGCTTTAATCCGCTGCTTCTGAGGCTGCTGGGGGAGATTTCCCTTTCTCTTCTTTGTTCTCACAGCTCCCGGGGCTCAGCTTTGAATTTGGCCCCGCCTCTGAGTGTAGGTCGCCGGAGGGTGTCTGTTCTTCGCTCAGACAGGTCGGGGTTAAAGGAGCAGCTGCTTCGGGGACTCTGGCTCACTCAGGCCGGGGGGAGGGAGGGGTATGGAGTGCAGGGCGAGCCTGCGGCGGCAGAGGCCGGCGTGACGTTGCACCAGCCTGAAGCGCACCGTGTGTTCTCCCGGGGGAGTTGTCCCTGGATCCCGGGACCCTGGCAGTGGCGGGCTGCACAGGCTCCCCGGAAGGGGGGTGTGGATAGCGACCTGTCCTCACACACAGGCTTCTTGGTGGCGGCAGCAGCAGCCTTAGCGGCTCATGCCCGTCTCTGGGGTCCACGCTTTTAGCCGCAGCTCGCGCCCGTCTCTGGAGCTCCTTTAAGCAGCACTCTTAATCCCCTCTCCTCGCGCACCAGGAAACAAAGAGGGAAGAAAACATCTCTTGCCTCTTTGGCAGGTCCAGACTTTTCCCCGGACTCCCTCCCGGCTAGCCGTGGCGCACTAACCCCCTACAGGCTGTGTTCACGCCCGCCAGCCCCAGTCCTCTCCCTGCGCTCCTCTGAAGCCAGATCCTCAGCTTCCAGCTCCGCCCACCACGGCGGGTGAGCAGACAAGCCTCTCGGGCTGGTGAGTGCTGGTCTGCACCGATGATCTGTGCGGGAATCTCTCCATTTTGCCCTCCGCACCCCTGTTACTGTGCTCTGCTCCGCAGCTCCGCTCTGAAGCTTCCCCCTCCGCCACCCGCAGTCACTGCCCGTGAAGGGGCTTCCTAGTGTGTGGAAACCTTTCCTCCTTCACAGCTCCCTCCCAAAGGTGCAGGTCCCATCCCTATCCTTTTGTCTCTGTTTATTCTTTTCTCTTTTGCCCTACCCAGGTACGTTGGGGACTTTCTTCCCTTTTGGGAGGTTTGAGGTCTTCTGCCAGCGTTCAGTAGGTGTTCTGTAGGAGTTATTCCACGTGTAGATGTATTTCTGGTGTATCTGTGGGGAGGAAGGTTATCTCCTCTTCTTACTCTTCAGCCATCTTCCCCTCGTCCCCCCTATTAGATTAATTTTAAATTCTTGGTTTGCCTGTTCTAATATTTTCTTCCTCTGATAAACTCCTACTCCAGTACTTTCTTCTTCTTTTCAAAAAGTCATGCATCTTAAATGTTTTTGTCCTATAAGTTCATATTCACTTGTCACCTACTTTGTGGGGAGGTCAAATTCCAATCCCTATCAGCCCCAGTTATCTTAGGGGTGAATTCTAAGAAGTTTTTTAAAATACCAATGTCTTGACGCCTAGAGATTCTGATTTGATTGGCCTGGAGTGTGCCCTGAGTACAGGGATTTCTAAGGTTGTAATTGTAATTGTAATTATAATTTAGATTGTGATTCACCAGCCTTAAGAGTTTGGAGGGGAAAGCGTGGGGAAGAGAATGTCTAAAATTAGTTCCCACCTCTTTTTGAGTTCAGTTCCTCACACAGGACTTTCGTGGTGCCCTGATTTTATTCCTGAGGCTACCTGGAGCATAGATCTGAGTTGTAGCAGGCATGGGAGGAGACTTTGTATCTTAAGGTAGTGGTAGGAGAGAGGCAGGAGCAAAGCTCCAGCAGTTTTTCTACTGTTTGAGCCTTCCATAGCTATGCCTGGCTGCTTCTGCTACAGAACAAAGCCCTCCCCCTCCATCCCCCACCAAGTTCTTAACAGTTTTCTTCTTGTTATTTTCTTTCTTTGGTCCTCTATGATGATCTTAGAGGAAGAAGCCAGCAGTTGTGCTAGCTTCAGCAATTAGATCTGTCACCTCCAAACAGCAGCAGTGTTGTTTTCATATATATTATAACTGTAAAGATTGATGTCTAACTGATTAAGGATCCAGTAATTGCATAATAATACCTGCTAGTGCTTCCTCTTTGAAGTTCCTCATTAAGAAAATAAGCTTTAAAAATATTCTTAAAAATAGTATCTTCTGCTTTTAAATAAGACTTTAAAATAAGACTTCTGTAGCCAATTTTGCAAAGCACGATTTTTTTAACATACAAACTATTGTCAACAAAGGAACTATTATTCATATAGTAAGGTTAATATTTCTGTAAATGTGTAATTTTTACTTTCAACGATTTCATGTTTAGACTAATTTTTCATTCTTAGTGTACTAGTACCTTTACTGTATTCTATGAAGAATTTTTAAGACTTGTTTAATAAAAAAATCACATTTATATGTATTTTCCATAGATAGTGGAGTTGGAGCAGGGATTGATTCATATTATGAATATCTGTTGAAAGCCTACGTCTTGCTTGGAGATGACAGCTTTCTGGAAAGATTTAATACAGTAAGTTGTTCCAATTTTGTATTAAGTTTAGAGCCAATTTAATTTGCCGGATTTGGATAGAAACTCAATCATCTAAGAGACATTCTGAAAAATTATTTTTAAATGTGTAGTAGTTTTTTGGTCAGTATTCCCTGATGATGTTGGACAGGGACAGGGTAAACACTACATACATTGCAAAAACTAGATTACAAAGTAGTTTTATTTTCATCTATCATCAGAAATTTTCAAGATTTTCCAGTGAGTAATATGTAGATTTGAGTTTTACCTAATCTTTTACACAAGGAAGGGAATTTATTGAAATCCAAAGCCTTCTCCTTTAGATTCTAATTCTTTTTGGAATAGTTTGGAAGTTTGGCCTAGTCCTTGACCACACCAAGTGTGCAGGGCTTTGGAGACTTGAACAAACCAGTGGGTATTCATTTCAAAAGAAGATCCGTTAAGTCTTAAGTGTGGATCAGACTCACAGGCATGTTTTTAGGGGAGAAGGGAGAGATTATTGAACCCTATTGGATCGCCTTTGTCTGTAATTAAAGCAAATTGAAATTAACTGTAGTAAACTCATCAGCTGTGTCAGTACATTCTTTTCAAAATAATTTACCATTTCTTTGCCCACCCATGAGTTCACCCACATTATTGTGAGATAGTACAATATAGTGGTTAAAAGTATGAGAGTTCTCCTGTGTGGGTTTAAATCCTGGTTGTGCCACTGGTCTTGGCTTTGGGCAAGTAACTTAGATATTTTCCTCTATTCCTTATCTACAGAATGGGGATGCTAGTACTATTTATTGGGAGGATTAAATGAGCTAATGCATATGAACTGATTAGAACAGTGCTTTGAGATCTATCATGTACTCAATAATAGTTAATAAATAATAGATGAGTTAGGGAAAAAACCTGGTAAAAGTCCTAATAAGTCATCACTGAATACTTTTAGAAACACTATTACATATATCATTTAATATATCATTTATTAGATTATAACAAAATTTTCTTGAGGTGCATGAGGACAGATTTTGTTTGTTTGTTTTTTTATCAGTCATTGACTCTGACAGCTCAGCCTGTTGTCAAGGCTGAGAAATATCTAGGAGAAGATAAAAGAAGGGGAAAAGAGTTTTTAAGACCATAAAAGGCAGAGGTAGTGGACTGTAAGAGTGGCAACAGTGATGGGATGCATTAGTTTAGGTAGACAAGCACCAGAATGTTATGTTAGCTGCCTAGGGAGCAAACTTCCTAGACAAAGGAGAAAATGAATCTAATTCTGTGATATAGAAGCCTGTAACTATATTTCAAGAGGACGTAAGAGCATCCTTGGGCCACAATCCTGCAGGATAGTGATGTTCAGGTCTATACCCTTCAGAAGGTCCCATTTTATCTATAGTTTTTAGTATTCTGCATCAGAGTTTAAGAACACAGGGGAGTATATATAGTATATTTTACAAAGATTTCCATCTGAAGGAATTTAACTATTTCCATAGTTAATTAACAGTTACTTAGTAAATTTATTCATATGTAAATTGGGGTTTCATTTCTTCATATATTTAATGATACGCTGTGTTCAGAATAGTACAGCTTTTTTTATCTACTTTCATGAACACATATTGTGATCTTTTTTAGCACTACGATGCCATAATGAGGTACATAAGCCAGCCACCTCTTCTACTTGATGTGCATATCCACAAGCCAATGCTGAATGCTCGGACTTGGATGGATGCTTTGCTTGCCTTTTTTCCAGGTTTGCAGGTAAAAAAAACCTCTTTTATTTCTCTTAATATTAAAGTAAAATGATTATAATTCAGTGCATTTGTCATCTCTAAAATTGAATTACCAAAACAGAGTCACACTTCAAAATTGTATTAATCTACATTTTTCTGTTTATATAATGATTATAGATAACGTCAACTCATATTTTACTGGATAATTTTGTTGTTATTGTTGGTTTCTAGGTCTTAAAGGGGGATATTAGACCTGCTATTGAAACTCATGAAATGTTGTATCAGGTGATTAAAAAACACAATTTTCTACCAGAGGTAAGCAAATCATCTTTGGAATTCTAATTTACATATACTATAGATTGCTAATTTAAAGGTAGAAAATGCCATCTTCAAGGTTGGTGTGTTCTTTTTCATTTTTCCTGGTTAAATAGCTTATTTAATATATTTTTGGTTTACACAGTATTGTATATGTTTTTCCTTTTCCTCGTGTATTAAGAGAAGTCTAGTTTAGGATAATGCTGATAGTTTACTAATTTAATGTTAAAAAAAAATCCCCAATTGGTATTTCTCAACCTTTTCTAATCCATGCCATTGCATAGTGTCTCATTCTAACTTTTACACTTACCCACCAGCTAGGGAGACTTTTGTACTTTTTATTTTCTAAAGCTTATTTTATGAAAACAATATACATTGAACATACATACTCTTGCTGATCACTCATGCTCCCTGGAAATTTGGAAATGTTAGCTCTTCTTCACACTGCTTAAGAATTATTCTCCCTGGTTTTTATATGTTAGTAATAAGTATTCTTGCTAGCTTGATACCATAAGATTTTAATAGCATACCTTTTGGCTTTCCAGAAATGTACCATTAAAAATTTCCAAATTTGTGTATGGCCTTGTTCTATCCCTACTTATTGACTACCCTCTGTGAGATATCTAAGCATCTCACCAATTTAGAAGGCTTCCTAAAGTGTTTGTTTCAAGCCACAGAGGATTTGAGACTCATAAAAAAGCATATGCTAAAATAGAAATAGGAGAGTGAGAGACTTAATAATTAAGAGAAAAAAGTGGAGATAAGAAAAAAGAAGAGAACACAATTATGCAGACAATGAGGACCTGTGTAGTGGCATTACTGAGGTCATAGCTTTTCCTAAGCTTCCTAATAGCCAAAGTGATCACTTAAAAAAGGAATTCCATTTAATTGGTAAAAAAACAGCCTTCACAAAAATGAATTGTGATTTTAAGCAGTGATAATTTTCATTTTATAGATGAAAATTGTTATCAATATTTTAACTATTTTTTTGTTTGTGATCTAATTTATATACTATATATTCTAGAACTACTTATTTTTTTAAATCACATTGTTATGCCTATTTGTGTGTTGTTTTGTCTAGGCATTTACCACAGATTTCAGGGTGCATTGGGCTCAACATCCTTTAAGGCCAGAATTTGCAGAAAGTACCTACTTCTTGTATAAAGTAAGCTAATTTAACTCTCTTTTTGCTATTTAGCTCCTGTTCTCTGTTGGATAACTCACTATCTTATAGTAATAGTATCGGCTTTTCAAAGTTCTTGTTTAATATTATAATGGTTGGATATATCATGGTTCTTATTCACCCAGTTCATAGAGTTATTGAAAGATGCAAGAATTGACATCTAAGTTTTATGCCTTTTCAGAAGACTTACGAAGCATTTCTTTAAAGAGAAATTTTATATCCTAGAGCTGCTTTCTAAAGCATGTCTCTTGCCTTCCTTTAATCGGGCGGCCTTTCTGGGCATTAGAAATTTCATCCAAAGCCTCAGAGGTACAGTTGTGCAGCCTTCCAGTTGTGTATTTAAGAAATTCATAAAGCAAATCCATGGCTTACTTTCAGAACTAGGTTCTATGTAACATGTGTTCTAGTGCCTGATATAATGCCTGGCACCTGGCAGGTACTCAATAAATATTTGATAAATAAATGGTTATATGGTACTATGTCAGCTATGTATATGTATACATATATTCTCCTTTTTAATAGGCTACAGGAGATCCTTACTACCTTGAAGTAGGGAAAACACTTATTGAAAATTTAAATAAATATGCTAGAGTGCCTTGCGGATTTGCTGCCATGAAGGATGTTCGTACTGGAAGTCATGAGGACAGGTAAAACAATTCCTAACCTCCCCTTTCCTCAGGGTAACTCTGAAACAACACAAAATGTTATTAGTCAGATTTCAGATCAGCTTAATGCTTTTACAAAGGGTATTTGAAGATGCAAACCTTAGTTCATTGTGCTTATTTTTAAAACTCTCTTGAATAGGCTTATTTTAAATTGTTTGAAAAGTCTGTGTTTTTACCATAGTGCCTGGCATATAGTTGGTGCTCAAATGATTTTTAAATAGATGAATAAATGATTGTTAAACCTCAGAACCTTGGTCTTTGGAGTATTAGGAAAGTTGGGGTTTTCTTCTTTGTTAATAGTTTTTTATATTATGTAAAATGTTAGAAATTATCAAGATGATGACTAATGATCTGGATTATGATTCCTGTTCAGTCAAGAATTCCTCAAAAGCAATGTCGTGGTTAATGTGTATATTCTTATTCTGTTGCTGATTTGGAGAGCTGGGGAGACCCATTGGCAGTTTCTATTTCATTGGATACTGGATAGATGTAGTTGATGTGGAGTATTCAAGATATGAAAAGCACCCTTTGGTTAATATGACATTCACTAACATTCCAGTTATTCTGAGATCATTTGATTCTGTTATTTTAACTGTCCAGAACATAGCAACACATTTCTAAATGAACACTAAAGTTTGTTTGTTCATTTGGTTAGCAAGTGTTCATTCCACAAATATTTACTGAGGTGTCTTATGTGCCAGAGTTATACTAGGTTTTGAAGATTAAAGATAAAAAGACATGTCTTTTCTATCATTGAATCACTGGGGCAGGCAGATAAACAGGCTTTAAAGCATTGTATATGTGCTATGAAACATACTAAAGGGACGTGAAATGCAGATTGGGATATGACAGTCACTTGAGCGTCCTGTGTCCTGAAGGATCAGGACTAGAAAACTAGAAAAAGGAAAGTAGTAAAAGGAGTTTCTGGCAGAGGAACTAGGGACAGCTGAAATACAACACTCATTATCTACTCACAGAATTGACCCTCAGTCCTTCTCTTGGAGCATTTAGATAATAGTTAATTAGGCTTGGGACCTCCTTCCCCGACCACAGCTGATAAGAAATGGATAGGTTTCTGGAAGCAGACACACAGAAAACAGCAAGAAATGAAAGCAGATAGCTTTTGTATTTATCTGTAACATTTACTGGCTGCTTCCTACATTTCAGGTACTCTTCTAATTAAGCACTTTCTATGTTTAATTCATTTGATCCTTTACAGCCACCCTCTGAAGTATAATTTCTATTATGATATTCATTTTATAGATGAAGAAACCAAGGCACAGGGAGTTGGGGAGCTTGCCTGAGGTCACACAGTTAGTAAGGTTAATTCTAATCAAGGCAGATAGGCTTTTGACTATATGCTCTACTGGCAGCTCATTCAAGGAACAGTAAATTAATCGCCCCACTCTGCGCCAGACGCTGAACTTGGGTAAGAGGATGAAAAGATAAATTAGAATCAGTCCCTGCCTACCTGTGACTTATGGTCAGTGAAGAAGATAGGTATGTAAAGAAGTAATCACAGCCACGTGGTGAGCGCTAGAGCAGAAGGAAACATAGCAGGTGGAGGAATTACAGAGGAAGACATGATTTGCTCTGTTCAGAGAGTTCCGTGTTTCTAAATTCAGCGTCCTTCCTCTTCCTCCTGCTGAGTGTCCCTCCCGCGGTGCTGTTTCTGGATCTCTGACGGCCCGTGCCGCACTCTGGTTGCACAGTCCAGTGTGCAGAGTACCCCTTGAAGCATCACGTCCAGAGTTAATGATGCCCGAGGTGCACTTGGTGCAGCAGCGCTGTTGCCGTCTGGGTCCAGGCGCAAGACGGGTCATCTTCTGAGGGGCTGGTGGGCTTACACCCTTTCTCCACTTGAGGATCACCGCTTGGTCTGCTCACTGTTCCTCGTGGTAGTGTTGCGTCTCTCGCATGCATTTGGCCCAACAAAAGGTTGAGAATTCCTAATCTTTGTCTTACCACGTTCTTGGATGTGCTTTAGCAGCTTTCTTACGTTTAACAGTGAACTTGTGGCCAGTTGACCTCAGATACTTGACAATGACTTGCTGACAAATGGGTGTTCTCTACCCTGCTCTTAAGAAACTGATTGATTTTTTAAAAGTGCAAACTTAGAACTTAATACTCATCCCAGCAAAATTTCATTTTGTTGGGTTTTTGTGTGTGTGTGTGTGTGTGTGCGTTTCTAGACCAAAAAGAAGGCTTAAATTTCATCTCAGTCATCTAATGTATTAGCTAAATTACTGTTTTCAGGAATCTGGGGTTTAGATAATTATGCCTTAACATTTTCCATGTAATGCTCTTTGCATTTGGTTGCTTGTTCCCCTACGGAGCTACCAGTGCTGTTGTCTGGCTCACCAGTGTCTCCGTTCCCTGGCCCCCCACACACAGTTTTCAAAAAAGAAATATCTGTATTTTTCTTATAATAAATGATCAGTTAAAGAATTTAAATGGCAAAAAAAATATGAAAATCTTCCCTATGATACTTTCCCCACTTGCCATCCTAAGATAATCACTGTTGGCAGTTTTAGAAACAGTCTTCCAGACATTTTTTATGCCTGTGTGTTTGCATTTGTGTACATACTTATGGTTTTAAAGTACAAAATAGATTATGTGATACGATACCCAAACTTGCTAGCTTTACCCAACTCATACTGCAGTGGTCTTACCACGTCTCTAGTCTTTTCTAAACATTTACAAATCATCTGTTTCGTAATCACTTGTGGAATTTGCCAAAAATCAAAATCTTGCACATCAGTTTACAGTTCTTAAGCTAACATTTGCTTATGGTAATAACCGTCAGTCCTCCAGAAAAAGTTAAATTACCATAAGTGTATTGCAGATTGGCAGGGAAGTATTTTATCCGTTATAAAATGATTAACATCCAAAATGTTCAAAGAAGTGTTGAAACGTTACAGTTGTTGTTCCAAAATAAAACATCATTTATGTCTGGGAAAAATAATGATAGCGCTGTTTTTGAGCTCATACACATGCCGGGTGCTATGCTAAATAGTTGACATTATAGTACGTCATTTAGTCTTTGCACCACTGTTAGGCATGTATTGTTGTTATGTCCTTTCAGAATAAACTGAAGCTCACCGTCCTTATATAATATCCTCCTTGGTCACATAGCTCGTCATCAGAAGTTCTTTTCTATTTCCAAATCCCCAGCTCTTTACCGCTATGTCCAGCTGCCTCTCCAGTTCATTCTTTAGTAATGCTGTTTAAACTTGCATTCGCAAACATTTAACAAGTGCCTGCTGTGTGCCAGGGATTGTGCTTGGCCAGTTGCGAAACTATGCAGCCTGTCTAGTAACTGCTAAAAGCTAGGATGCTTTGGGAAGTAGCACATATAATTAAATTCCTTGTTATTGTAACTCCATCTAACAACTGTGCTCTTTTCCTACCACTTTTTATAAAAGCTTTCCTTTAAAGTGTTTATTAAAACGTTATAACATTAAATCATTTGTAAAGTCACACTGGGCAGGTATTTAAATGTTTACAAAGTTATCATCATAGTCCATGTGATTCTGTGTTGTACTTTTTTCATGTAACTTTTTGTAAATGATTACTTTTAAGCCTTCTTGATTATCACTTAAATGGCTGCATCAAAATCATATTACTTTATCCAGTTCAATTAATATTAATTGAAGATTCTTATATGGTCCTCAGTAGTAAAGATCATCTGTGTTACCTCCCTGCTATTGGCTCCCTGTAGAAGAAATGGAAAACTCTCCCTCAGAAGGTCCATAGAAAAACCTTGTCTGCAGTATTGGCAAGATTTAGTGCACCTGTGTGGTAGGCAGCCCTTCTGGTCTTTTTCATTTCCTTGGAATATGCTTGGAGTCAAGGCTATTACCACCAGGGGATAGATACATTCTATAGTTCTTTGGATGTCTGTACTGGTGTAGACAGGTTTATTGACCTTGATTCTGTGGCTTTCAGAGAGTTGACATTTGGATATTTTTATGTTCTTAGATTTATTTGTAACCTTTTATTTTAGAATGGATTCCTTCTTCTTGGCTGAAATGTTTAAATATCTTTACCTGTTATTCGCGGATAAAGAAGACGTTATTTTTGACATAGAAGATTACATTTTTACAACAGAAGCTCATCTGTTACCTCTTTGGCTCTCTACTACAAATCAAAGAATCTCTAAAAAAAACACAGTAGGTTATGTTTTTCAACTAAATGTCTTACTCTCTTTTTTACTCCTATGTGTTTGTTTTGTTTTTCCAAGGAAAAAGTAATCCATGACTAGAATTCTATAAATGTAGTGTGGTAGGAGAAGTACCCTTGATGTTTTCTTATTTTGTTTTCTTGTATTACATCCTGTGTATACTTACATTTCACTTAATGTTTCCTTTGAACGAACTATAAAGTAAAATAATTATTTTTATTTACATAACATTCTTTTATATTTTTAGACTTCAGAATATACAGAACTGGATGACAGTAATTTTGATTGGACTTGTCCAAACACTCAGATTCTCTTCCCTAATGACCCACTGTATGCTCAGAGCATTCGTGAACCCTTGAAAAATGTGGTGGACAAGAGCTGTCCTAGAGGCATCATCAGAGTGTAAGATGTCTTATTTTATATTTGTTAATATCAAAATTAATTCTTAGTAAATGACGGAGAATGTCAGGAACATATAACAGCCAAGAAGACATTCATTTAGATTTAAAAAATATTGAGTATGTACTTATCACTGATTAAAATTAAAAATTGGTGAGTAAAGTTAGATAGCAAAGTTTATTCTGCAGTAATGTCTTTTTATTATTATGGAAATTTTCTGTGTATCTTTTGTTTAATGAACCAAGTAATTATGGCAGCATATGATAGTTTGTAACTTCCACAGCACATTTTTTTTTTAACATCTTTATTGGAGGATAATTGCTTTACAGTGGTGTGTTAGTTTCTGCTTTATAACAAAGTGAATCAGCTATACATATACATATATCCCCATATCTCCTCCCTCTTGCATCTCCCTCCCACCCTCCTTATCCCACCCCTCTAGATCCAGAGCACATTTTTACACAACAGTTTCATCAAATATTTCCACATTTTGTATATGTAGAAAATATTTTTCCTTTCATCTGTAGTTTCTGTATAGGAAAAATAACTGTTTTGATTTGATTTTTTTGATGAGGTACTTATTCTTGGTTGTTGAATAAAACTTTTTGCCTTAATGAGTGCATTTTCTTCCAAATAGTTACATTAGAAAAACCATTACTAGGAAAATTTTAAAAATTATTTTTTCTTAAGTGAATGTTATTGTTCACTGATATAAGTATTGTTTTGCTTTTAAAATATTGAGAGAAACATGTTTTTTTTGGGGGGGGGGAGTTGGGTTTTTTTTTGCGTTACGCGGGCCTCTCACCGTTGTGGCCTCTCCCGTTGCGGAGCACAGGCTCCGGACGCGCAGGCTCAGCAGCCATGGCTCATGGGCCTAGCCGCTCCGTGGCATGTGGGATCCTCCCGAACTGGAGGAACCCGGTCCCCTGCATCGGCAGGCAGACTCCCAACCACTGCGCAACCAGGGAAGCCCCAACATCTGATTTTTGAGGGAGAAATAAATAGTAATAAATCTCTAAGCCAACCTATTGTGTACCTTCAAATAATTGTAATGCTGTTGATTAATACTGCCTTATAGATAATATACAAGCTTTTGTAACTGTAAAATATATTTGAAAGCTATACCACTTATTAAAAACCTAAGTTATATATAGGTAAGTAACTCTTTCTAGTTATTCCATTTTTCACTAGTTTAAAACTAGCAATTTGTTTGCCTTATGCTTTTTTTCCCAATTCTGACTTGTGGGTTTTTTTAAGCCTTGCCTATAATTACTTTTAGCAGAGAGGAGAGTTTCAGGAGTGGAGCTAAACCCCCTCTGAGAGCCAGAGATTTCATGGCCACTAACCCTGAGCATTTAGAAATCTTGAAGAAGATGGGGGTGAGTTTGATTCACCTCAAAGATGGGAGAGTCCAGTTGGTTCAACATGCAATCCAAGTAAGACATTGCTGTACTAATTAGCTACCATCTTTGTCCTCTTTGGTCTCAGTAGCTTTAATAAGATAATGACATTTGGCTTTCTAAAAACCTTCAGTGTGTGGTTTAAGGTCAGAGTATCAGAATTTTAGAACTTGGAAGTATTTTGGAAAGCCATCTGATTCAACCCCTTTGTAGTATAAATCAATCAAGTCACAAGTAGGTTGAGTAATTTGCTTACGTTAATATGGTCAAATATAGGACTCAGATCTAAGTTTTCTGTTTCTCAGTCGCTTGTCTTTCCACTATTTTATTTAGAACATAATCTTAAAAGCTAATAATTCATTTTAATATTTATATCTCTAATTTATACTATTTTAGTTTCCAAAGAGCTGAATTTAAATACTTTATTCATTATAGAAATCAAAATATGCATTTATTTATCTATGCCTAGGAAACATAACATACCTCTTTAGGAAATTTTTCTTGGTTTTTGCTTTAAAAGCTTTCATAACCCAAGGGCTTTAAATTATTCACCTTATTACTGCATTAATTCTGAGAAAACTACAGTTTGAGAAATATTTTAACATAGAACCATATTCGGATACCCCATAATCTCGGATTCAGCCTTCCCACCACCTTGCCTTCCCCTCACCTTGCCTTCCCCTCACCTTGCCTTCCCCTCAGGTTTCTGTCTCATCCCTATTCTTGCCACATCATCCCTCCTTCCCTAACAAGACTCTGTCTGCTTCCTTACGTTTCACTCATCCTCACTCCCCAGCGGTGGGAATGAAATCCCTGATGACATTGCTTTAACATGGGTCACCAGTGACATAATTGCCAGCCAGTAGCCTCTTAGTCCTCCTCTGATTGAACTTTTATGTAACTGTTGGCTGGCCTCTTTTTAAAACCTACCCCTTTCTTGGCTTCCAGGGTATTCCAGCAACACCTTTCCAAATACTTTGTGCAATATTTTGTAGATTCCTTTGCAGCTCTTCTCGGCACGACTCAGTGTAGGCACTACCAAAGAATCTGGATCGTATGTTTTTCTTACTATACTCTTCTTCAATAGTGTCATCTATTTCTACAAGCTCTGCTGTCATCTTTGTACACGTGATACATGTATGTAATCCTGATTTTACTTTACTTCTTAAACCCAACTTTACTTTTTAAACCCAGCTATAATCTGCCTGTCGTACATTTCTGCATCTCAATCTCAATCTGTCCAAACCTGTTCTCTCTCCCTGCTCCCACTACAGTCTGTCTCTCTGCCTTTTCGTTCTCCATCTCAGTCAACCCTATCATCATTCTCTAAGTCACCAAAACTAGAAATCTCAGAATGGGCTTGCATTTCTTTCTCCCAGCTCCTTTCCATTCTCCTCTATCCTCTATCCCTTGTCAGGTTCCATTGACTTTTTCTATAAGGTGTTAGGAATTCATCCTTTTCCTCCTGTAGTCAGGCACTCTTCAACTTTTCCTCTATTAAGATTCAATTTGAATCATTCCAAATATTTCCCAGATACACGCTGACAGAATCAGTCCTTCCTTTGTCTACGTTACTAGTCCACTTTCCCACTTGAGAAATTTTATCATAGCTAATTTTACATGTCTCTCTCCTCTAGATACAAACTCCTTAAAGTAAAAGATTATGTCCCTAGTGCCTAGTCAAGTACTGAGATGTAATAGGTGCCTGATACTTATGTTTTGAATTTAATCTGGTTGTTGGTTCATAATTTCAAAGAAGGAGGGGAATGTGGGTCAGTTATGAGGTTTATTTCTTAAAAGGGCAACCAGAGGAGAGAACAAGCAAAGTGAGCATTTAGTGGAAGTGCACTTCTAAATTTGTATCAAAAGTGGTTTATAGGACAGTGAAAGAGACATTAATAAAAATTACAGATGTTATATTCAGAAAATATTTCCAGAAGTAATATTTTTGAGAACAAATAAGGCCATAAATATTTGGTAGAGACCAAAACTGATAGGATAAATTTTAGAGTAGAAAACTATAGTGCAGTAGTATTTAAGAAATCAAAAAGTTGAAAGTTTCCAGAAAGAAAGGATAAAATTAATTTGTTTCTTTCCTAGGCTGCTAGTTCAATTGACGCGGAAGATGGGTTGAGGTTTATGCAGGAGATGATTGAATTGTCAAGTCAACAACAAAAAGAGCAGCAGCTACCTCCACGAGCTGTACAAATTGTTTCTCACCCATTTTTTGGCCGGGTAGTGTTAACTGCTGGTCCAGCTCAGTTTGGGCTAGATCTGTCTAAACATAAAGAGGTATGTACACCTATAATATGCTTGTTGAAATTGAACTCAAATATTATTTAAGTATTATCTAATTTCTTAGTCTCTTTTCTAATTTAGTAGTTTTAACTTATTTAAAACACCTAAATATTTAATCTCCCAGATTAAAGTAGATTAAAATTAAAAGTGTATCTTGAAAATATTGAGTCATAATTTATGTATGCAGTATGGTTATAGAATTTTACTTAAAATGTTCAGATATTGTTCTCTAATTCAATGCCTTTAACTTATCTAAAAATGGTTTTCAAACTTTTAAACTACTGAAACCTTTCTATGAACAAAAATCTAATAACTCAGAGGCTTAATGTAGGGAACAGCTAAAGCAGAGGTGCTCTGGACACATGGCTGTGGAGAGCATCAGGTGTTAGGAATTCATCCTTTTCCTGAGGTTCCACTGAGCAAATTTGGAAGGCCATTAAGCTAGTCGATCGTATTAGTTTTACTGTAGGAAATGAAGTTCACAGGTTCAACTGTCTGACTAAGTGGTAGCAAAGCTAGCCACTAGACCAGAACCCAAGTATTCTGATCATCTAAAGCCGGTGGTCTTTGAACTCTGTTACCCCCAATTTAAACTTTTTCTAGTGTATATTTTAAAGCTATGTATGTTTATAGTTGATTCATTTATTCAATAACTCTTATTCTAGGTAGTATTTTAGATATTTGCTATGTATCAAGTTTACAAAAACAAGTGAAGATGTATGCCCTCATGGAGTTTACCTTCTAAGAGAGAGAAGGATCTTAAAACATCTTTACACTCACATCTTTAAAATCAGTTCTCTGGTGGATTTAATTTTTCTAGGAAGAAGAGCTGCTTGCAGATTCATGTAGATTAAATCCATTTTTCCCCTTTCAAAAATTTTTCCTGTTACCAGTGATGGTTTAAAAATGGTTCCCAGCTTCTTGTAAGTGTAGGTATGGGTACGTAGTGAGTCAGCCTGAGGTTCCAACTTTACCACTTACTAACATAGTGACTTTGAGCAAATTATGTAAACTGAATCTCAGTTTTCCCATACGTAAAATGGAAATATTATCTGTATTACTTCACTCAGAGTCATTATAAAGATCTGGTTTAGTAATTTACGTAAAAATGCTTCATAAACTGCAAGGCACAGTAGAAATATTGGTTGGGTACTATAATATACAAAATGTTCAAAACAAAAATTTATGCTAAATATATATTGTATATGTTAGCATTAGAAAAGAAGTGAGGTCTACTTAAAGCTCTAGATATTGAATTTTAATGGCTAGGTAGTGATTGGAGAAGATAAAAGATTACTTAAGTTACTTTTATTTCTGCCAGACAAGAGGATTTGTTGCAAGCAGTAAACCGTACAATGGTTGTTCAGAGCTTACTAACCCTGAGGCAGTGATGGGAAAGATTGCTTTGATACAAAGAGGACAGTGCATGTTTGCAGAAAAGGCACGCAACATCCAGAATGCTGGAGCCATTGGTGGCATTGTTATTGGTAAGTAAGCCTCCATGTCATTGTGTTGACTAAGACATAATTTTTAGGATTTTTCCTTTCATTTTCCAAACTTTTATCAGAGTTTGGCATTATTTTTACTTCACTAGCCAGCATAATGGATAGGTAATCCAATGACTCTTAAGAATGTGTATATATCTCATATCTTGTTTGAAAGTCTAGATTTGGGTTTCTGTATATTAATGCCAATAAAAGTACTTGGGGTCCGGTGTGAAGGTGCAGTAGGAGTGAGTGCTAAAAACACCCAATACCACGGATAAAAAAATGGGCCCACGAGATCCAAAGCCCCCTAGGAGCAAGAATTACACCCTGCCACCTCCAATGGGGAGTCACTGAAAGTATCCATGACTCCACATAGGTGCCGGCTTTGGAGTCAGACACGTGGGGTTGTAGTTCCTGGCTCTACCACAAAATCATGGTGTAACCTTGGCCCAGCTTTAGTTTCTTTATCTGTTTATTCCATAGCGTATTTTTTAGCTCCAGTGAAAATGGTAATAAATATCCTTTAGGTGGTTGTAAGGTTTGAAGATAGTATATATAAAATTTCCTAAAATAACTGACATATCATGGGTATAAGCACTAGTTGCTAGCAAGTTTTTATCTCCTTGGGTCTTTTTCCACTGAAATTATAAACTTCAAATCATTTTACGCATGTATTTCAACCAGTGTGTTTGCCTTTTCATTTTCCACAGAAAAATCTGTGGACTGATATCCTGACAAGCAGGGCATGACTATCAGGGAAAATATAAATTTTTCTATGCTTTAAGTAAATATGAGTTTACATTCAGAAAGAACTGGAAAACCTGAGGTCACATCCTATTTGTGAAGTTAGTTCTTCTGTATAGATTGTCTCCCAGGGGAACTCCATTTTGAATTTGTTCTTTCTAATTAGGATAGATTTCCTTTTTGAACTCAGGGTAAATAAACAAGAGATTTAAAATAAAACAGTAGGATTTAGTTCAGTGAAACATTATTTACTTTGCCGTTTGCTTATCTCATATTGGCACGCCAGTGTTAATTTAATGAATGCATGAATTTCATTAGTCTAAGTAAGTATTAGGAGAAATTCTGCTTCATAACTTAAATGAGTGGTTGGCAAACTACAGCCTGCAAGCCAAGTTCAGCTCACTGCCTGTTTTTGTAAATGAAAGTTTTCTAGAACACAGCATGTCAGTTTGTTTCCATGTCATCTATAGCCACTTTCAAGCTACAGTGGTGGAGTTGAGTGGTTGGAACAGTGACAAGCAGCAGAGACTGAGGGTCAGGTAACCATCCTTTGTCTAGTCAGTTACTGCTAAGGGGATGGGTTCTACACGGTATTCTCCACCTAGAAGGGCCTATCCACGCAAGCTGCCTGTGAAGGGATGGGCAAGTTCTCCAGGGAGACTGGCATGTAAGATTAGGGCTGGACATAACTGGCATCGCCAGTAAAACAGTATTTAGCAGTCGTACTCCTATTATTTAGCCGGCGTAAAGTAACAATAGTGTTTCATTCAGCTTACAGAGGAAAAAACAGTATAGTCATAATTATTCCTTGTGAACAGTATATTAAAAAGAACCGTCAATTTGTAGTTTGGTAAAACAATATAATGCCATTCGAAGAAATCCTAAACAACAATAAAATTTCATAGTTCTATCATTGTAATTCAAGTCTTTGAATTTTTCCATTTTTAGGCTTTTTCACAAGCATGTGAAATCTTTATAGTCATAATCCTAGAATTTTGTGTTCTACTTTTTTTATGTAATAATAACATTTTGTTTTTCTGTGTGTTCCCTCAGGTAGTTCGTTATAATTTACTTATAATAGTTTACAGTTGTTGACAGTTACAAAAAGCACTCCAGTAAACTTTTTCAGGCATAGATCATTTTGCTTCTTTTGAATTATTTCCTCAGAATAGATTTCTAGGAGTAGAATTAGTGGGCCCCAAAAGTATGAGTGTTTCTATGGTTCTTGATGCAGAAAATTAATGCTGTCAACAGGTAAACAACGGTAAAGATTGGTAGCTAGACCTTTTTAATGGATGAACGTTTTTATGTTTGCTGTATTCATTTTCTGGCTAGATGACAATGAGGGGAGCAGCAGTGATACTGCCCCTCTGTTCCAGATGGCAGGTGATGGAAAGGACACAGATGACATCACAATCCCCATGCTGTTCTTATTCAGTAAAGAAGGAAGTATCATATTGGACGCCATCCGGGAATATGAGGAGGTAGAGGTCCTCCTTTCTGACAAAGCAAAAGATCGAGGTAAGGGTAAAAAATCATTTGTATTCAGCGTAGCATTAATTTTCCTAACTTGATAACAAAAATGAGTTACAAAAAGATTATTTATGATTCACTGGTAAAAGAAGTAAACTTTTTAGAAGATGGTTTCAAAATATATTTTTCTTTTGGAAAAAAGGGTAGTAAAATGTTTATTTTGCTTTGTTCGGTGAGTTAGAATGTTTCTAGAATTATATTTTTGTATGTAATTTATAATTTTTGCTATAATTCTGCCCAGTGATAAAAATACAAGAGATTACACTGAGTCATTTTTAATATCCACAGATGTTCACCATTCAATTTCACTGATGCTACATCTTCTATTTTTTTAATAAGGAATAAAAAGAGATTGTATAGAAGGGTGTTGTATACAATATAATAGTAGTGGGGTTTTACCAGGCCACCTATAATCAAATGACCACTGTCTTGATGAAGGCAATAGAAATCTAGCAGCTTCTTTCCATTGAGATCCAAGTTCATCACATAGGTATTTATAAGTTACAAGAGTTATACATGGCAGATGCCTGAAGAACAAGATAGCATGCCTTAATTCATGATATAGTCCTCTCTAGGCCAAAATGTTTGTTAGTAACTTGAAAGCTCTTTGAAACCCAAATTGCTGTATAAATGCAAGGTCTTAACTAGTATTCTTTCATAGTTTCACATCTAGGAATAGAGGAGAAATGAGGGAAAGTGAACCATCAGATATAGACTGAAATCCTGCTTATAACAGCAGTCTTTCTTATCCACTGGAGATACCTATAGAGAGAGCAGTACTCCTCCCATCCCCCCTTAAATGGATAAAGTTGTATAATCTGCACAGGGTTGTTGATGTTGGGATGTTTGCTTGGCAGATAGGTAGGAAACTTATTCATTTTCAATTCAGTATATCTTCCAAGTGGAACAATAAAAAAAAAAGCTTAGCAATAATCTAGTGCTAGCCAAATTAGTGTTTTGTCTTGTCTTCTTGTATTGCTTTATTCTTTGAGATTCATTGAGATGTCAACTATTTAAGGACTGTGGAGTGAGTAGGATGTATGTAAGGATGTATAAATAGAAACAGTAGAAAGGATTTCTGATCTTCTTAAATCCGCCTATGTGCCTGCTTTTTTTTTTTTCTGAGCCCTTTTTTCCAACTCAGATCTTCTTTCCTGTATACATGCATTTAAGCACATCAAACACAGGCAAAATATTATTCCATATAACTCTTTAATGCCTTTGCTTTTTTCCCCCCTATTTTGTGCTACCATTGGAATTTCAGCAGCAATATTAAAAGGTAAAATGATTCCGAGCTACATTATTAATAGTAGTAAGTATCTTTAATAAGCCTTAAATTACATATATGTATGTGTATATATACATGTATATACACACATGTGTGTGCACATATATATATTTCAGTGGCTACCATGATAATATCTGGTTTAAAGTAATTAGATTATTTTCATGTCTAGTCAGCTGTCCCATAATGATGATTCTTTTTTTAAAAAATTTATTTATTTATTTATGGCTGTGTTGGGTTTTCGTTTCTGTGCAAGGGCTTTTCTCTAGTTGCAGTGAGCAGGGGCTACTCTTCATCACGGTACGCGGGCCTTTCACTGTTGCGGCCTCTCTCGTTGCGGAGCACAGGCTCCAGATGCGCAGGCTCAGTAGTTGTGGCTCACGGGCCTAGTTGCTCCGCGGCATGTGGAATCTTCCCAGACCAGGGCTCGAACCCGTGTCCCCTGCATTGGCAGGCAGATTCTCAACCACTGCGCCACCAGGGAAGCCCCCATAATCATGATTCTTTATTGATCTATAAATCAGTTTATTTACATATAAATGAAATATCCAATAGGTGAATTCAGTAGTCCGTACCAACGCAAGAGTCACTCTAACAAAGACGTTGTATGGCACGTGTTATTTTTGATTACTTTTTATTTGAATGCAGTGTAAAATATTTAAAAGATCGACTTTTTTAAAAAACCCGTATATGTGTAGGAGTGTGTGGGGTACTGTGGTAAAGCATGTGCTTCTTATACCAGAGAAAAGATATGAAAAAAGATCAGTTCTACTATTTAAAAAAAGTCTGAACAGCGTAACAGTATTCCCTTAAGGACCTTGAAATAAAAGGGCTTTATTTAAATTATATATTTTTTTTAAGTTTTGATAGTCAATTTTTTGAACTGTATTTCTGTTATAGAGTGATATTTTGACAGAGTCTTGAAAAATTGCCCTTTTGGTATAGCTTTTTAAAGAACTGTACAGCATTATTAACTATCAGCAATGAGTTATAGTATAATTGGTAATATTTATCAGTGTAACTAAAGTCAGTGATAATAGTTTTATTAAATCAACTGCTTTATTCACTTAGGAAAATATTCTAAGTTAACGTCTGTAGTGGTTATCATTAATTTGTCCTTTGCCATTACTGCATGCATCAGTGTTTCTCTTCTGCATCAGAATCAGCTGATGTAGTAGTTAAAAGTGTAGATTCTTGAGTCCTGCTCCAGAGTATTGAATCAGACTCTCTGAAAGTGGGGGATCAGAATCTGAAATTTTAAACAAGCATCCCAGTTAATTGCACACAGCTATACTTTGAGAAACACTAAACAAGACCAAGAAGGCACCCCACGCCCCTCTTTTTTTATCTCCTAGCTCTGTATCTGGCCATATTGTGCCATCAAGGGTACTAGGTGGGATTACATAAGTACACCAAATAATAGCAGCCTTAAATCTGAACGATAAAATGTCATCCAGATTGGCTTTTCTAAAAATCTCATTCCACAGATACGTATTTCCCTTAAAAAGTCACACAGTTTTGATTGAGGCATTCTTCCCACGTATTAAGACAGAAAACAGAAACCCCAGAACAAGCCCCCACTCCCACCTTCTAAGTCCCAGCTATTAATATAGAAGTATCTGCAACAGTCCTATCTGCTAGCAAAAATGTCCAGATAAATGACTACACATTCTTCTTCAGAAATAAAGCATTAGTAATTTATCAAGTGGAAATGCTGCTTCCTCAGATCAAACCAGTCACACTTCTAAAAATTAAGTTATCCATAGGAGTGTTAATATCATGTCTGTCATGTGTCCGTTTCCAAAATTTCAAGAATTTGTAAAGGTACTTAATAATAATTCCCACCCTGTGCCCACAAACAAAGGACACTGTGTTGTTTACCCTTAGATCCAAATTGAAACAATTTACAATTGAGATTCAATTGACTTTTCCCAGTAGTATTTCTCAACGGGGAAAAAAACATCAGCATTTAAAAATTTCAATACATTGTCATACTTACAGTTTATAGTGTAGAATTCCAGTGCCTTAAGAGCTATAGACAGATATTCTCAGGGCTACTCCTATATTTGTGTCTGTCTGGTAAAGAGGCAGACAGAGAAAACAGGAAATAAAAGAAAGGTCTCATGGTTTGAACTGCTCAAGATTTAAGTGTGGCAGTGTTACTTTTCCTAAGATTATCCTCCACTCAGCTTGATTGCAGTGAATCTGTCCTTTGGTTGATCTGTAGAACTTAGATTGCTATTGGAAGGAATTTGATTCTGAGGAGACAAATCTAGTATGCAAACAGATGGCATCTTTGCCTGGAAAGGGGCAACTGAAACATTAGCAGAATCAATACTTACCTACCCCAGCTTCTCTTCTCCAACCACCGCGTGTTTTCTCATGCACTTTTGCATTTGCACATCTCTTCCCTCTTTCTGGAAATTAATCCTTGTTAATCCCTATCCCACTCCCACAACCTTTTCCTCTTTAAAAACGTTCAGTCATTCTAAATACCAAGTATTTTAAATGCTATCTTTTCTATGAACTTTTCTCTTATTTTCATAGATAAAATGTATGGACATCTTCTTAATATGGTTGCACAGATACTTTGACATTTATATTACATTGTACTTCTTTACCTGTGTGTCAGCTCTGTATTCCTTGCTTTCAGTAAATGCTGGTTGTGTGGATGAATGAATGATTGTAGAACATCCAGTCTCGAAGTCTTTGCCAAGGTTCCTTTGTCCTCTCATTATTAAAACTTAGTACTTTTCTCTTTTTTTTTTTTTTGGTATCTTGAGATTTTCTTCATTCTTTTTTTTCTTTTTGCTTCCTGTGTTTCTGATACACCATTCCTGAATTTAATGATGTATAGTCATTACACTCTTAGGACTATGATACTCCATACTGTGACAGCAGGCACCTTAGAATGATGATTTGTAGTGGTGTGGTAGATTCTTTCTTCCTTTTTGTACTTCTCCAACTGCCATTTTTATTTAGCTGGTTGTTGCCACTTTGCTATATATCAGATATTCTTATATATTCGAACTGTTTTTGGACTTGATCTTCTTTTCCACTAATCTGTTTGTTTATTCCTGTGCCAATAATAAAAGTTTGCTATTTTGAATAAATTTTAATATCTGATAAGGCAACTCTCCTGTCACAAATACTTTTCAGAATTTCTTGACTTCTCTGTGATGTATACTCTTCCATAGGAATTTAAAAATAATTCCATCTGGTCCCAAAAGAAAAGAAAGAGAAGTAGAATTGGGATTCATTTTGGAATTGTATAATTGCACACCTTACATATAAACAGGAAAATTTTGTTAAATATTGACTTTCCATCAAGGAACATACACTTACCTGTAAATTGAATCAGATCTTGTTTTAAGTTTTCATTGAGATTTTATAGTATTAAGCAATAAGATTTCTTAATAAATTTAATTCTGTGTTGTAGCTTCCACTTTTATTGGGGTTATTTGTATTTTATTAGCATTATTTGTATTTTATTGGGGTTATTTGCCTACTTATTTTTACCCTCCTTATCAAATTCTTTTATCTTGATAGTGTTTTTAAAAATTGAGTTGCTTTGAGTTTAAGTATAAAACACAATCTGAAAATACACTTGATCTTTCCTTTTCCTATATTACACTGTTACTTTTTTAAATTGAAATATAGCTGATTTACAATGTTGTGTTAATGTCCGTTGTACAGCAAACTGATTGAGTTATATATATTCTTTTCCAATGTCGTTTATCAGAGGATACTGAATATAGTTGCCTGTGCTATACAGTAGGACCTTGTTGTTTCTTTATCCATCCTATATACACTAGTTTGCATATGTTAATCCCAAACTCTCAGTCCTTCCCTCCACCACCTCCCCTCTCCCTTGGCAACCAGAACTCTGTTCTCTGTGTCTGAGAGTCTATTTCTGTTTTGTAGATACATTGATTTGTGTCGTATTTTAGATTCCACATGTTAAGTGATATCATATGGTATTTGTCCTTCTCTCTCTGACTTACTTCACTTAGTGTGATAATCTCTAGGTCCATCCATGTTGCTGCAAATGACATTATTTCATTCTTTTTTATGGCTGAGTAATATTCCATTGTGTGTGTGTGTGTGTGTGTGTGTGTGTGTGTATACACACACCACATCTTTTTTTTTTTTTACATCTTTATTGAAGTATAATTGCTTTACAATGGTGTGTACACCACATCTTCTTTATCCATTCATCTATTGATGGACATTTAGGTTGCTTCCATGTCCTGGCTATTTTAAATAGTGCTGCAATGAACATTGGGGTGCATATATCTTTTTTTTCTCTTAACATCTTTATTGGAGTATAATTGCATTACAATGTTGTATTAGTTTCTGCTTTATAACAAAGTGAATCAGCTATACATATACATATATCCCCATACCTCTTCCCTCTTGCATCTCCCTCTCTCCCACCCTCCCTATTCTACCCCTCTAGGTGGTCACAAAGCACTGAGCTGATCTCCCTGTGCTATGCAGCTGCTTCCCACTAGCTGTCGATTTTACATTTGGTAGTGTATATATGTCCATGCCACTCTCTTACTAAGTCCCAGATTACCCTTCCTCCTCCCCATGTCCTCAAGTCCATTCTCTAGTAGGTCTGTGTCTTTATTCCCGTCTTGCCCTTAGGTTCTTCATGACCTTTTTATTTTTTTAGATTCCATATATATGTGTTAGCATGCAGTATTTGTTTTTCTCTTTCTCACATAACTCTGTATGACAGACTCTGGATCCATTCACCTCACTACAAATAACTCAATTTCGTTTCTTTTTATGGCTGAGTAATATTCCATTGTATATATGTGCCACATCTTCTTTTTTTCTTTACATCTTTGTTGGAGTATAATTGCTTTACAATGGTGTGTTAGTTTCTGCTTTATAACAAAGTGAATCAGTTATACATATACATATGTTCCCATATCTCTTCCCTCTTGCTTCTCCCTCCCTCCCACCCTCCCTATCCCACCCATCCAGGCTGTCACAAAGCACTGAGCTGATCTCCCTGTGCTATGCAGCTGCTTCCGACTAGCTATCTACCTTAACGTTTGGTAGTGTATACACGTCCATGCCTCTCTCTCGCTTTGTCACAGCTTACCCTTCCCCCTCCCCATATCCTCAAGTCCATTCTCTAGTAGGTCTGTGTCTTTTTTCCTGTCTTACCCCTAGGTTCTTCATGACATTTTTTTTCTTAAATTCCATATATATGTGTTAGCATACGGTATTTGTCTTTCTCTTTCTGACTTACTTCACTCTGTATGACAGACTCTAGGTCTATCCACCTCATTACAAATAGCTCAATTTCGTTTCTTTTTATGGCTGAGTAATATTCCATTGTATATATGTGCCACATCTTTATCCATTCATCTGTTGATGGACACTTAGGTTGCTTCCGTATCCTGGGTATTGCAAATAGAGCTGCAGTGAACATTGTGGTACATGACCCTTTTGGAATTATGGTATTCTCAGGGTATATACCCAGTAGTGGAATTGCTGGGTCGTATGGTAGTTCTATTTTTAGTTTTTTAAGGAACCTCCATACTGTTCTCCATAGTGGCTATATCAGTTTACATTCCCAGCAGCAGTGCAAGAGGGTTCCCTTTTCTCCACACCCCTCCAGCATTTATTGTTTATAGATTTTTTGATGATGGCCATTCTGACTGGTGTGAGATAATATCTCATTGTAGTTTTGATTTGCATTTCTCTAATGATTAGTGATGTTGAGCATTCTTTCATGTGTTTGTTGGCAATGTGTATATCTTCTTTGGAGAAATGTCTATTCAGGTCTTCTGCCCAGTTTTGGATTGTGTTTTTTGGTTTTTTGCTATTGAGCTGCATGAGCTGCTTGTAAATTTTGGAGATTAATCCTTTGTCAGTTGCTTCATTTGCAAATATTTTCTCCCATTCTGAGGGTTGTCTTTTCATCTTGTTTATGGTTTCCTTTGCTGTGCAAAAGCATTTAAGTTTCATTAGGTCCCATTTGTTTATTTGTGTTTATATTTCCATTTCTCTAGGAGGTGGGTCAAAAAGGATCTTGCTGTGATTTTTGTCATAGAGTGTTCTGCCTATGTTTTCCTCTAAGAGTTTGATAGTGTCTGGCCTTACATTTGGGTCTTTAATCCATTTTGAGTTTATTTTTGTGTATGCTCTTAGAGACTGTTCTAATTTCATTCTTTTACATGTAGCTGACCACTCTTCCCAGCACCTCTTATTGAAGAGGCTGTCTTATCTCCATTTTATATTCTTGCCTCCTTTATCAAAACTATGGTGACCATATGTGTGTGGGTTTATCTCTGGGCTTTCTATCCTGTTTCATTGATCTATATTTCTGTTTTTGTGCCAGTACCATACTGGCTTGATTACTGTAGCTTTGTAGTATACTCTGAAGTCGAGGCACCTGATTCCTCCAGCTCCGTTTTTCTTTCTCAAGATTGCTTTGACTATTCAGAGTCTTTTGTGTTTCCATACAAATTGTGAAATTTTTTGTTCTAGTTCTGTGAAAAATGCCAGTGGTAGTTTGATAGGGATTGCATTGAATCTGTCGATTGCTTTGGGTAATAGAGTCATTTTCACAATGTTGATTCTTCCAATCCAAGAACATGGTATATCTCTCCATCTATTTGTATCATCTTTAATTTCTGTCATCAGTGTCTTATAGTTTTCTGCATACAGGTCTTTTGTCTCCTTAGGTAGGTTTATTCCTAGGTATTTTAGTCTTTTTGTTGCAGTGGTAAATGGGAGTGTTCTCTTGATTTTACTTTCAGATTTTTCATCATTAGTGTATAGGAATGCCAGAGATTTCTGTGCATTAATTTTGTAACCTGCTACTTTACCAAATTCGTTGATTAGCTCTAGTAGTTTTCTGGTAGCATCTTTAGGATTCTCTATGTATAGTATCATGTCATCTGCAAACAGTGACAGCTTTACTTCTTCTTTTCCAATTTGGATTCCTTTTATTTCCTTTTCTTCTCTGATTGCTGTGGCTAAAACTTCCAAAACTGTGTTGAATAAGAGTGGTGAGAGTGGGCAACCTTGTCTTTTTCCTGATCTTAGTGGAAATGGTTACAGTTTTTCACCATTGAGGATGATGTTGGCTGTGAGTTTTTCATATATGGCCTTTATTATGTTGAGGAAAGTTCCCTCTATGCCTACTTTCTGCAGGGTTTTTAATCATAAATGGGTGTTGAATTTTTTCGAAAGCTTTTTCTGCATCTATTGAGATGATCATATGGTTTTCATCTTCAATTTGTTAATATGGTGTATAACGTTGATTGATTTGCACATATTGAAGAATCCTTGCATTCCTGGACTAAACCCCACTTGATCATGGTGTATGATCCTTTTAATATGCTGTTGGATTCTCTTTGCTAGTATTTTGTTGAGGATTTTTGCATCTATGTTCATCAGTGATATTGGCCTGTAGTTTTCTTTCTTTGTGACATCTTTGTCTGGTTTGGTATCAGGGTGATGGTGGCCACATAGAATGAGTTTAGGAGTGTTCCTCCCTCTGCTATATTTTTAAAGAGTTTGAGAAGGATAGGTGTTAGCTCTTCTCTAAATGTTTGATAGAATTTGCCTGTGAAGCCATCTGGTCCTGGGCTTTTGTTTGTTGGAAGATTTTTAATCACAGTTTCACTTTCAGTGCTTGTGATTGGTCTGTTCATATTTTCTATTTCTTCCTGGTTCAGTCTCAGCAGGTTGTGCATTTCTAAGAATTTATCCATTTCTTCCAGGTTGTCCATTTTATTGGCATAGAGTTGCTTGTAGTAATTTCTCATGATCCTTTGTATTTCTGCAGTGTCAGTTGTTACTTCTCCTTTTTCATTTCTAATTCTATTCATTTGAATCTTCTCCCTTTTTTTCTTGATTAGTCTGGCTAATGGTTTATCAATTTTGTTTATCTTCTCAAAGAACCAATTTATAGTTTTATTGATCTTTGCTATTGCTTCCTTCATTTCTTTTTCATTTATTTATGATGTGATCTTTATGATTTCTTCTGCTAACTTTTGGGTTGTTATGTTCTTCTTTCTCTAGTTCCTTTAGGTGTAAAGTTAGGTTGTTTATTTGAGATGTTTCCTGTTTCTTAAGGTAGGATTGTATTGCTATAAACTTCCCTCTTAGAACTGCTTTTGCTGCATCCCATAGGTTTTGAGTCATTGTGTTCTCATTGTCATTTTTTTCTAGGTATTTTTTGATTTCCTCTTTGATTTCCTCAGTGATCTCTTGGTTATTAAGTAGTGTATTGTTTAGCCTCCATGTGTTTGTATTTTTTACAGATTTTTTCCTGTTAATTGATATCTAGTCTCATAGCATTGTGGTTGGAAAAGATACTTGATACAATTTCAATTTTAAGTTTACCAAGGCTTGATTTGTGACCCAAGATATAACCTATCATGGAAAGTGTTCCATGAGCACTTGAGAAGATAGTGTGTTCTGTTGTTTTTGGATGGAATGTCCTATAAATATCAATTAAGTCCATCTTGTTTAATGTATCATTTAAAGCTTGTGTTTCCTTATTTACTTTCATTTTGGATGATGTCCAATGGTGAAAGTGGGGTGTTAAAGTCCCCTACTGTAGTTGTGTTACTGTCCATTTCCCCTTTTATGGCTGTTAGCATTTGCCTTATGTACTGAGGTGCTCCTATGTTGGGTGCATAAATATTTACAATTGTTATATCTTCTTCTTAGATCGATCCCTTGATCATTATGTAGTGTCTTTCTTTGTCTCTTGTAATTGTTTTTATTTTAAAGTCTATTTTGTCTGATATGAGAATTGCTACTGCAGCTTTCTTTTGATTTCCATTTGCATGGAATATCTTTTTCCATCCCCTGACTTTCAGTCTGCATGTGTCCCTAGGTCTGAAGTGGGTTTCTTGTAGACAGCATATATACCGGTCTTGTTTTTTGTATCCATTCAGCCAATCTATGTCTTTTGGTTGGACCATTTAATCCATTTACATTTAAGGTAATTATTGATATATATGTTCCTATTACCATTTTCTTAATTGTTTTGGGTTTCTTATCGTAGGTCTTTTCCTTCTCTTGTGTTTCTTGCCTAGAGAAGTTCCTCTAGCATTTGTTGTAAAGCTGGTTTGGTGGCGCTGACTTCTCTTAGCTTTTGCTTGTCTGTAAAGGTTTTAATTTCTCCATCGAATCTGAATGAGATCCTTGCTGGGTAGAGTAATCTTGGTTTTAGTTTCTTCCCTTTCATCACTTTAAATATGTTCCGCCACTCCCTTCTGGCTTGCCGAGTTTCTGCTGAAAGATCACGTGTTGACCTATGGGGATTCCCTTGTATGTTATTTGTTGTTTTTCCCTTGCTGCTTTTAATAGTTTTTCTTTGTATTTAATTTTTGATGGCTTGATTAATATGTGTCTTGGTGTGTTTCTCCTTCGATTTATCCTGTATGGGACTCTGTGTGCTTCCTGGACTTGAGTAACTATTTCCTTTCCCATATTAGGGAAGTTTTCAACTATAATCTCTTCAAATATTTTCTCAGTCCCTTTTTCTCTTCTTCTTCTGCGACCCCTATAATTTGCATGTTGGTGTGTTTAATGTCCCTGAGGTCTCTGAGACTGTCCTCAGTTCTTTTCATTCTTTTTTCTTTATTCTGCTCTGCAGTAGTTATTTCCACTATTTTATCTTCCAGGTCACTTATCCGTTCTTCTGCCTCAGTTATTCTGCTATTGATTCTTTCTAGAGAATTTTGAATTTCATTTGTTGTGTTGCTCATCATTGTTTGCTCTTTAGTTCTTCTGGATCCATGTTAAATGTTTCTTGTATTTTCTCCATTCTGTTTCCAGGAGTTTGGATCATCTTTACTATCATTACTCTGAATTCTTTTTCAGGTAGACTGCCTATTTCCTCTTCATTTGTTTGGTGTGGTGGGTTTTTACCTTGCTCCTTCGTCTGCTTTGTGTTTCTCTGTCTTCTCATTTTGCTTAACTTACTGTGTTTGGGGTCTCCATTTTGCAGGCTGTAGGTTCGTAGTTCCTGTTGTTTTTGGTGTTTGTCCCCAGTGGCTAAGTTTGTTTCAGTGGGTTGTGTAGGCTTCCTGGTAAAGGGGACTAGTGCCTGTGTTCTGGTGGATGAGGCTGCATCTTGTCTTTCTGGTGGGCAGGTCCACGTCTGGTGGTGTGGTTTGGGGTGTCTGTGACCTTATTATGATTTTAGGCAGGCTTTCTGCTAGTGGGTGGGGTTGTGTTCCTGTCTTGCCAGTTGTTTGGCATAAGGTGTCCATCACTGTAGCTTGCTGGTCCTTGAGTGGAGCTGGGTCTGTCGTTGAGATGGCGATCTCTGGGAGATTTTTGCCGTTTGATATTACATGGAGCTGGGAGGTCTCTGGTGGACCAATTTCCTGAACTCGGCTCTCCCACCTTAGAGGCACAGGCTTGACACCAGCCAGTGCACCAGGACCCTGTCATCCACATGGCTCAGAATAAAAGGGAGAGAAAAAAAAAAGAAAGAAAGAATAAATAATAAATAAAATAAAGTTTTAAAATAAAAAATAATTATTACAAATTAAAAAGTAATTTTAAAAAAGGAAGAAAGAAGAGAGCCACCCAACCAAAAAACGAATCAACCAATGATAAGAAGCACTAAAAACTATACTAAAAAAACCCAGCCAGAACGCTAGGACAAGTGGTAAAAGCAAAGCTATACAGAGAAAATCACACACAGAAGCATACACATACACTCTCACAAAAAGAGAAGAAGGAAAAAAATATACATATCATTGCTTCCAAAGTCCACCACCTCAATTTGGGATGATTTGTTGTCTATTCAGGTATTCCAGAGATGCAGGGTACATCAAGTTGATTGTGGAGATTTAATCCGCTGCTCCTGAGGCTGCTGGGAGAAATTTCCATTTCTCTTCTTTGTTCCCACACCTCCTGGGGTTCAGCTTTGGATTGGCCCCACCTCTGCATATAGGTCACCTGAGGACATCTGTTCCCACTCAGACAGGATGCGGTTAAAGTAGCAGCTTATTAGGGGGCTCTGGCTCACTCAGGCAGGGGGTAGGGAGGGGTACGGAATGCAGGGTGAGCCTGCGGTGGCAGAGGCCGGCGTGACGTTGCACCAGCCTGTGGCACGCCGTATTTCCTCCCAGGGAAGTTGTCCCTGGATCATGGGACCCTGGCAGTGGCAGGCTGCACAGGCTCCTGGGAGGCGAGGTGTGGAGAGTGACCTGTGCTCGCACACAGGCTTCTTGGTCGCTGCAGGAGCAGCCTTAGTGTCTCATGCCCATCTCTGGGGTCCTTGCTGATAGCCACGGCTTGCACCTATCTTTGGAGCTCGTTTAGGTGGTGCTCTTAATCCCCTCTCCTCACGCACTGCAAAACAAAGAGGCAAGAAAAAGTCTACTGCCTCTTCGGCAGTTGCATACTTTTTCCCGTACTCCCTCCCGGCTAGCTGTGGCACATTAGCCCCCCCCCCAGGCTGTGTTCACGCAGCCAACCCCGGTCTTGTCCCTGGAATCTGACCTCGGAAGCCGGAGCCTCAGCTCCCAGCCCCCACCTGCCCCGGCGGTTGAGCAGACAAGCCTCTTGGGCTGGTGAGTGCTGGTCAGCACCTCGGGAATCTCTCCCTCTCCGCTTTGCCCTCTGCACCCTGTTACTGCACTCTCCTCTGTGGCTCCGAAGCTTCTACCCCTCCCCGCTACCCACCGTCTCCACCAGTGAAGGGCCTTTTCCTCCTTCACAGCTCCCTCCCACTGGTGCAGGTCCCGTCCCTATTCTTTTGTCTCTGTTTATTCTTTTGCCCTACCCAGGTACGTGGGGAGTTTCTTGCCTTTTGGGAGGTCTGAGGTCTCCTGCCAGCATTCAGTAGGTGTTCTGTAGGGGGTATTCCACATGTAGATGTATTTCTGATGTATTTGTAGGGAGGAAGGTGATCTCCACATCTTACTCTTCCGCCATCTTGAAGGTCTCCCCAGGGTGCATATATCTTTTAGAATTATGGTTTTCTCCAGATATATGCCCAGGAGTGGGATTGCTGGATCATATGGTAGTTCTATTTTTGTTTTTTTAAGGAACCTTCATACTGTTCTCCATAGTGGCTGCAGCAATTTACATTCCCACCAGTAGTGTAGGAGGGTTCCCTTTTCTCCACACCCTCTCCAGCATTTATTGTTTGTAGACTTTTTGATGATGGCCATTATGACCTGTGTAAGGTGACACCTCATTGTAGTTTTGATTTGCATTTCTCTAATAATTAGCAATGCTGAGCATCTTTTCATGTGCCTGTTGGCCATCTGTATGTCTTCTTTGGAGAAATGTCTGTTCAGATCTGCCCATATTTTGATTGGGTTGTTTGGTTTTTGGTATAGGGCTGCATGAGCTAGTTGTGTATTTTGGAGATGAATCCCTTATCAGTAGCATCATTTGCAAATATTTTCTCCCATTCTGTGGGTGATCTTTTCATTTTGTTTATGGCTTCCTTTGCTGTGCAAAAGTGTTTAGGTTAAATTATGTCCCATTTGTTTATTTTAGTTTTTATTTTCATTACTCTAGGAGGTGGATCCAAAAAGATATTGCTACGATTTATGTCAAAGAGTGTTCTGCCTGTGTTTTCCTCTAAGAGTTTTACAGTATCCTGCTTTACATTTAGGTCTTTAATCCATTTTGAGGGGGTTTTTTTTGGGTCGTGTTAGAGAATGTTCGTATTTCATTCTATTATGTATAGCTGTCCAGCTTTCCTAACACCACTTATTTAGGAGACTGTCTTTTCTCTGTTGTATATTCTTGCCTCCTTTGTCATAGATTAATTGAACATAGGTGTGTGGATATATTTCTGGGCTTTCTGTCCTGTTCCATTGATCTGTATTTCTGTTTTTGTGCCAGTACCATACAATTTTGATTACTATATCTTTGTAGTATAGTTTGAAGTCAGGGAATCTGAATCCTCCAACTCAATTTTTACTTCTCAGGATTGCTTTGGCTATTTGGGGTCTTTTGTATTTCTATACAGATTTCAAATTTTTTTGTTCTAGTTTTGTGAAAAATGCCACTGGTAATTTGATAGGGATTGCACTGAATCTGTAGATTGCTTTAGGAAGTATAGTCATTTTGACAATATTAATTTTTCCAATCTGAGAACATGGTATATTTTTCCATTTGTTTGAGTCATCTTTGATTTCTTTCATCAACATCTTATAGTTTTCAGAGGACAGGTCTTTTGCCTCCTTAGGTAGGTTTTTTCCTAGGTATTTTATTCTTTTTGGTGTGATGATAAATGGGATTGTTTCCTTGATTTCTTTTTCTGATCTTTTGTTGTCAGTGTATAGGAATGCAAGAGATTTCTATGTTTTAATTTTGTATCCTGCAACTTTACTGAATTTATTGATGAGCTCTAGTAGTTTTCTGGTAGCCTCTTTAGGATTTTCTATGTATTGTATCATGTCATCTGCACACAGTGACAGTTTTACTTCTTCTTTTCCAATTTGGATTCCTTTTATTTCTTCTCTGATTGCCAAAACTATGGACTTCCAAAACTATGTTGAATAAAAGTGGTGAGAGTGGACATCCTTGTCTTGTTCCTGATCTTAGAGGAAATGTTTTCAGCTTTTTACTGTTGAGAGTGATGGTAGGTATGGGTTTGTCATATATGGCCTTTATCACGTTGAGGTAGGTTCCCTCTATTCCCATTTTCTGGAGTTATAAATTCGTGTCGTATTTTGTCAAAAGCTTTTCTTGCATCTATTGAGATGCTCATATGGTTTTTATTCTTTAGTTTGTTAATGTGGTATATCACAATAATTGATTTGCATATGTTGAAGAATCCTTGCATCCATGGGATAAATCCCACTTGAACATGGTGTCTGATCCTTTTAAGGTATTGTTGGATTCAGTTTGCTAGTATTTTGTGGAGGAATTTTGCATCTATGTTCATCAGTGATATTGGCCTGTAATCTTTTTTTGTGGTATCTTTATCTGGTTTTGGTATCAGGGTGATGATGGCCTCATAGAATGAGTTTGGGAGTGTTCCTTCCTCTGCAGTTTTTTGGAAGAGTTTCAGTTTCTAAATGTTTGATAGAATTCGCCTGTGAAGCCATCTGGTCCTGGACTTTAGTTTGTTGAAAGTTTTTTAATCACAGTTTCACTTTCAGTACTTGTGATTGGTCTGTTCATATTTTCTGTTTCTTCCTGGTTCAGTCTTGGAAGGTTGTACCTTTCTATGATGTCCGTTTCTTCTAGGTTGTCCATTTTATTGGAATATAGTTGCTTGTAGTAGTCTCTTATGATCCTTTGTATTTATGTGGTATCCGTTGTAACTTCTTTTTCATTTCTTATTTTATTGACTTGAGCCCTCTCCCTTCTTTTCTTGATGAGTCTTGCTAATGGTTTATCAATTTTGTTTATCTTCTCAAGGAACCAGCTTTTAGTTTCATTGATCTTCTCTATTGTTTTCTTCATCTCCATTTCATTTATTTCTGCTCTCATATTTATGATTTCTTTCCTTGTAACTTTTAGTTTTGTTTGTTCTTTGTCTAGTTGCTTTAGGTATAAGGTTAGGTTGCTTTTTGGAGATTTTTCTTGTTTCCTGAGGTAAGATTACTATAAACTTTCCTCTTAGAACTGTTTTTGCTGCATCCCATAGGTTTTGGATTGTCATGTTTTCATTGTCATTTCTCTTGGTATTCTTTGATTTCCTCTTTGATTTCTTCAGTGATCCATTGGTTGTTTAGTAACATATTGTTTAGCCTCCACGTGTTTGTGTTTTTTAGTTTTTTTCTTGAAATTGATTTCTAATCTCGTAGTGTTGCTGTTTGAAAAGATGCTTGATATGATCTCAGTTTTCTTAAATTTACTGAGGCTTGATTTGTGGCTCATGATGTGATCTAGTCTGGAAAATTTTCCATGTGCACTTGAGAAGAAAGTGTATTCTGCTGCTTTTGGATGGAATGTTCTGTAAATACCAAGTCTGTTTGGTCTAATGTGTCATATAAGGCCTGTGTTTCCTTATTGATTTTCTGTCTGGATGATCTGTCTGTTGATGAAAGTGGGGTGTTAAATGCCCCCACTATTATTGTGTTACTGTCGATTTCTCCTTTTATGGCTGTTAGCGTTTGCCTTACATATTGAGGTGCTCCTATGTTGGGTGCATATATATTTACAATTGTTATATCTTCTCTTTTGATTGATCCCTTGATTGTTACTTAGTGTCCTTCTTTGTCTCTTGTAATAGTCTTTGTTTTAAAGTCTATTTTGTCTGATAGGGGTATTACTACTCCAGTTTTCTTTTGATTTCCATTTGCGAATATCTGTTTCCATTCCCTCCCTTTCAGTGTGTATGTGTCTCTAGATCTGAAGTGGGTCTCTTGTAGACAGCATATATAGGGGTCTAGTTTTTGTATCCCTTCAGCCAGTCTTTGTCTTTTGGTTGGAGCATTTAATCCACTTACATTTAAGGTAATTATTGATATATATGTTCTTATTGCCATTTTGTTAATTGTTTAGGAATTGTTTTTGTAGGTCTGTTTTCTTCCCTTCCTCTTTTGCTCTCTTCTCTTGTGATTTGATGACTATCTTTAGTGTTATGTTTAGATTGCTTTTTCTTTTTTTGTGTGTGTATCTCTTGTGATTTGATGACTATCTTTAGTGTTATGTTTGGGTTGCTTTTTCTTTTTTGTGTGTGTATATATTGTAGATTTTTGGTTTGTGGTTCCCATGAGGTTTTGATATAGGAGTATATATATATATATATGTTTACACACAAGACTTTTTAAAGTTGCTGGTCTCTTAATTTCAAATGCATTTCCAGTATCCTGCATTTGTACTCTCTTCTCATGATTGCTGGTTTTGATATCATATTTTTGTGTGGATGATTTCCTACCTTTATGTTTGCCTTTACTGGTGAGCTTTCCCATTCATAATTTTCTTGTTTCTAGTTGTAGGCCTTTTCTTTTCCACCTAGAGAACTTCCTTTAGGATTTGTTGTAGAGCTGGTTTGGTGGTGCTGAATTCTCTTAGCTTTTGCTTGTCTGTAAAGCTTTTCATTTCTCCATCAAATCTGAACGAGAGAGAGCCTTGATGGGTAGAGTATTCTTGGTTGAAGGTTCTTTCCTTTCATCACTTTAAATATATCATGCCACCTTTCTTCTGGCCTGCAGAGTTTCTGCTGAAAAATCTGCTAATAACCTTATGGGGATTTCCTTGTATGTTATTTGTTGCTTTCCCTTTTTCCTTTTAATATTTTTTCTTTGTCTTTAATTTTTGTCAGTTTGATTAATATGTGTCTTGCCTTGTTCCTCCTTGGGTTTATCTTGTGGGACTGTCTGCGCTTCCTGGAGTTGAGTGAATGTTTCCTTTCTCATGTTAAGGAAGTTTTCCGCTATCATCTCTTCAAATATTTTGTCAGGTCCTTTCTCTCTCTCTTCTCCTTCTGGGACCCCTATAATGCGAATGCTGGTGTGTTTAACGTTGTCCCAGAGGTCCCTTAAACTGTCGTCACTTCCTTTCATTCTTTTTTCTTTATTCTGTTCCACGGCAATGATTTCCACCGCTGTGTCTTACAGCACACTTATTCGTTCTTCTGCCTCATTTATTCTGCTGTTGTTTCCTTCTAGTGTATTTTTTCATTTCAGTTATTGTATTATTCATCTCTGTTCTTTAAGTCCTCTATGTCTTTGTTAAACATTTCTTGTATCTTCTTGGTCTGTGCCTCCATTCTTTTTCTGAGATCTTGGACCACCTTTACTGTCATTACTCTGAATTCTTTTTCAGGTAGATTGACTATCTCTAATTCACTTAGTTGTTCTTCCGAGTTTTTATCTTATTCCTTAGTTTAAAACATATTTCTCTGCCGTCTCATTTTGTCTAACTTACTGTGTTTGTGGTCTCCTTTCCACAGGCTACAGGATTGTAGTTCCTCTTGCTTCTGGTGCCTGTCCCCTGGTGGATGAGGTTGGTCCAGTGGCTTGTGCAGGCTTCCTGGTGGGAGGGACTGGGGCTCTCCACTGTTTGGTGGAGCTGGGTCTTGTCCCTCTGGTGGGCAGGACCGTGTCAAGGGGTGTGTATAGAGGTGGCTGTGAGCTCAGTACAACTTCAGGCAGCCTGTCTGCTGATTGGTGGAGCTGTGTTCCACCCCTGCTGATTGTTTGGCCTAGACGTTCCACCACTGGAGCCTGCAGGCTGTTGGGTGGGGCCAGGTCTCAGTACCAAAATGGCGACCTCCAGGAGAGCTTGGCTGACCAATATTCCTTGGAGCCTCCACCACCAGTGTCCTTGCCCCCACAGTGAGCCACATCCAACCCCCACCTCCCCAGTAGACCCTCCAAGATCCTCATGTAGGTCTAGCTCTGGCTCCTATGGAGTCACTAGTTCGTGCTGGGTTCTAGTGCACGTGAAATCTTGTGTACACCCTCAAGAGTGGAATCTCTGTTTCCTTCAGTCCTGTGGAGCACCTGCACTCAAGTCCTGCTGGGCTTCAAAGCCAAATGCTCTGGGGGCTCCGCCTCCCAATGCCAGCCCCCCAGGCTGGGGAGCCTGACAAGGGGCTCAGAACTTACTGCTGCAGGAGTACCTCTGCTATATAATGATTTTCCAGTTTTGTGGGTTGCCCACCTAGTGACTATGAGATTTGATTATATTGCAGAAGCTCCTCCTACCATCTCATTGTAGCTTCTTCTTTGTCTTTGGATGTACCTTTTTTTGTAGGTTCCAGTCTTTTGTTGATGGTTGTTCAGCAGTTAGTTGTGGTTTTAGTGTTTTCATGAGAAGAGGTGAGCTCAAGTCCTTCTACTCCACCATCACGTCCAGAATCAAGGGGTGCTTTTGGTTTGGATGCTTGCTGCTTCTTTCCTAAGCGTGTGCTGGCCGTTACCCCGTGATATGGGATGTTTAGGTGCGGTGGCCTGTGTGCATTCCCTGTACGGTGGGGCAGCAATTCGTGCCCACCTGCGGGACTCCCAGCAGTGCCAGTGGGCTGTGAGTGCCCGGAACAGCAGGGACAAGTGCTTGCAGTCTGCTCGTGGGTCCCCTAACTGTGGCGGTGGCCCACGCACCCCTGGAACAGCAGGGGCAGCAACTGGCGCCTGCTCCTGGGTCGCCTAGCGTCAGCAGCTGCCCTTGCACTCCCAGGACAGCAGGGGCAGTGCTTGGCACCCACTGCGGTGTCTCCCAGCAGTGGTGACGTCCTGGGGCAGCAGGGAAAGTGATTGGCGCCTGCTTGCAGGTTTCCCAATGGTGGAGGTGGCTGGCACACTCCCGGGACAGCTGGGGCAGCACTTAGTGCCTGCTCACAGGTTGTTTAGCTGTGGCAATGGCCCATGCCCATCTCTGGAGCCCACAATGGCAGCAGTGGCTTGTGCCTGCACCTGGAGCTCGTGTAGGTGGCGTCCTGTTGCCTGAGAGCCCACACGCACAGAAAGAAGCTCCTATGGCAGTCCCGTACCTCTCCTCGTGTGCCCCCCAACAATGGTGCCTTGCCTGTCTGTCAGGCCCAGACCTCTTCCAAGTGTATCCTCAGCTGCCACACTCCAGCCTCTTCAGGCTGTCTCCCTGCAGCCAACCCTTGGTCCTCTCCCTGGGTCTGACCTCCAGAGCCAGAGCTTCAGCATCCAGCCCCTGTCCATACCAGCAGATGAGCATCTCAGGCTGGGGAACGTAGGGTGGTGGTACCAACCAGCTGTGCAGGTCTCTCTCCGTTTTGCCTTCTGCAAACTGGTTGCTGCACTTTCCTCTGAGTCTCCAAAGCACCCCCTCTGTCCAGGCTGATCTCCCCACTGGTGAGGGGACTTCCCAGGGTGGGGGAACGTTTCCTTCTTCACAGCTCCCTCCCTGGGGCACAAGCCCCATCGTGATTCCTTTCTCTCTTTTTTTTTTCTTTCATCCCACTTGTTTACGTAGAGGTTTTCTTGCCCTTTCGGAAGTCTGGGTTCTGCCAGCATTCAGTAGATGTTCTGTGTGAATCGTTCCACTTGTAGATGTGTTTTTGATGTATTTGTGGCAGAAGGTAAGCTCCACGTCCTACTCCTCTGCCATCTTGATTCCTCCCTGATTATTTTTTTATTGTTTTTTTATCTCTATTTCCTCTCTGATTTTTATTATCTCCTTCCTTCTGTTGACTTTAGGTTTTGTTTGTTCTTTTTCTAATTCTTTTAGGTGGTGGGTTAGGTTGTTTATTTGAGACTTTTCTTGTTTCTTAAAGAAGGCCTGTATCACTATGAACTTCCCTCTAAGAGCTGCTTTTGCTACATCCTATGTTATTTGTATGGTTGTGTTTTCATTGTCGTTTACCTCAAAGTATTTATTTTTGGCTGTGTCAGGTCTTAGTTGAGGCACGCGGGATCTTCATTTCAGCAAACGGGCTTCTCTCTACTTGTGGCACGCGGTCTTCTCTCTAGTTGTGGCGTGTGGGTTTTCTCTCTGTAGTTATGACACTCAGGCTCCAGAGTGTGTGGGCTGTGTAGTTGTGGCACACAGGCTCTCTAGTTGAGGCCCATGGGCTCAGTAGTTGTGGCACCCAGCTTAGTTGCCCCACAGCATTTGGGATCTTAGTTCCCTGACCAGGAGTTGAACCCATGTCCCCTGCATTGGAAGGCATATTCTTTACAACTGGACCACTGGGGAAATGCATCAAAGTATTTTTTAATTTTTTTTTTTCATCATTGTCCCATTGGTTTTGTAGTAGCATGTGGTTTAGTCTCCATGTAATTGTTTTTTCTCATTTCTTTTCTTGTGATTGTTTTCTAGTTTCATGCTGTTGTGGTCAGTAAAGATGCTTGAAATAATTTTTATACTCTTAAATTTGCTGAGGCTTGTTTTGTGGCCTAGTATGTGGTCAAACTTAAGAGAATGTTCCATATGCACTTGAAAAGAATGTGTATTCTGCTTTTTTGGGGTGTAATGTCCTGAAAATATCAATTAAGTCTAACTGTCCTATTGTATTATTTAGGATCTCTGTTGCCTTATTGATTTTCTGTCTCAAAGATCTTTTCATTGATGTGAGTGGGGTGTTAAAGTCTCCTACTATTATTGTATTCCCATCAGTTTCTCCCTTTATGTCTGTTAGTGTTTGTTTTATGTGTTTGGGTGCTATATTGGGTGCATATGTGTTGATAAGTGTAATATCCTCTCCTTGTATTGATCCTTTTATCATTATGTAGTGTCCTTCTTCATCTTTCTTTATAGCCTTTGTTTTAAAGTCTATTTTGCCTGATAAAAGAGTATTGCGACCCCTGCTTTCTTGTCATTTCCATTTGAATGAAATATCTTTTTCCATCTCCTCATTTTCAATCTATGTGTGTCCTTTGCTCTAAAGTGGGTCTCTTGTAGACAGCATATTTTAGGCCCTTGTTTTTCTAATCTAATCTGCCACTCTGTCTCTTTTGATTGGAGCATTTGATCCATTGACATTTAAGGTAATTATTGATAGATATGTATTTATTACCATTTTAAACCTTGTTTTCCTGTTGATTTTATATTTCTTCTTTGTCCCTTTCTTTTTCTTTTCGTTTTTCCTTTTGTGGTCTGATGATTTTCTTTTGTTTTATGAATCTGTTGTATGTGATAGATTCATAAAATCTGGTTTTGGTTTTTGTGTATCTATTGTATGTTTTCGACTTGTGGTTACCCTGTTTTTCAAGTATATTAACCCCTTCCTATATCTGCTTGCTTTAGACTGGTAGTCATGTAGGCTCAAATACATTCTAGAAAAAAAAAAAATCTACATTTTCTTACTCTCCTGCCCCACATTTTATGATTTTGATGTCCTCTTTTACATCTTCATCCTTTTGCTGTTCGTTGTGGTTATCATTGCTTTCACAGAAATTTTTTTTAATTGTGATTTTTAAAAATCTGTGTATTGGCTTATTTAAATGATTTACTTTCCATTTATGATTTTTTCCCTAAAGATTCTAACTTTTTTTCTATTTAGAGAAGACCTTTCAATGTTTCCTTTAGGATAGGTTTAATATTGCTATATTCCTTTGGTTTTTGCTTGTCCAGGAAATTCTTTCTCTGATTTTAAATTTGATAATCTTGCTGGACAGAGTATCCTACATTTCACATTTTTCCCTTTTAGGACTTTGAACGTATCTTGCCACTCCCTTCTGACCTGCAACGTTTCTGTAGAGAAAGCAACTGATATATAGCCTTATGGGGGTTTCCCTTGTAATTAACTCTGTTTTTCTCTTGCTGCCTTTAGAATCCTCTTTAACTTTTGACATTTTTATTATAATATGTCTTGGTGTAGGTCTGTTTGAGTTTATCTTGTTTGGGACCCTTTGTGCTTCCTGTACCTGGATATCTGTTCCCTTCGTTTGGTTTGGGAAGTTTTCAGCCATAGTTTCTTAAAAGACATCTTCAATCCTGTTTTCTCTCTCTTCTGGGATCCCTACTAAGTGTACATTGGCATGATTTATTCTTATATTGCTTTCTTACATTGCTTTCATTTTATTTTTCATGTGGCTTTCTGTTGTTCTGACTGGGTGATTTCCATTATTCTATCTTCTAGATCACTTATTTGTTCATTTTTTCTGCTATTCATTGCCTTTAGCTCAGCTTTTATCTCGGTGAATAAGTTCTCTAATTTTTCTTGGTTCCTTTTTATGGTTTCTAGTAATAGTAATCTGCATTTCTATCAATAGTCCTTCTTATCTCCTTTTTGAACTCGATGTCTGTGAGACTGAAGAGGCCTGTTTCATTGTTTGTTCTTTCAGGGGAATTCTCTTGATCTTAATAATTGAGAGTGGTTCCTCTGCTTCTTCATTTTACTTATACTTCTGTTGCTCTATGAGTTTAGGAGAAACAATTATCGATGTGGTCTTGGAGGGCTGTTTTTATGTGGGAGCATCCCTGTATAGCCTGTGTGGGTTTAATATTTTTTGGTGTGAGGGCTGTTTTTAGTGTGGATGCCTGTTGCCTCTTTCCTGTGTATGCTGGCTGTTATCCCCTTGATAGGAGGTGTGACTGGTGTTGTGACCAGAGCCTGCACTGGATATTGATCGGGGCCTCCTCTTTTGCTCTGTGGTTGTTACTGCCCTGTCAGGGGCTGGGTCTGTTCCCTAGCTGTTGGAGTAGAAGCCCCCAGATCCGTTTCTGAGCTGCAGTGTGAGGTAGGTGGGATTGGAGTGTTCCCACAGGGAGAGGAGCCACTGAGTATTCCTCTACCAGAGCTGTTCACCAGTGAGTGTGCTCTGTTGTGTCACCTGTCACCCATTGTGTGGGCTCACAAAGTATACTGCCCTCAGCCCCGTCTCAACCTTGGGAATGCTGGCAATCAGCCCTGGTGTCCCTCAGGTGTTGTTTTCACAAGGCCACCAGCACAGAGCCACTAAAGCCGGGTCCCAGGACTGTAGTAGTTGCACACCTGGACCTGCTGTGGGAGCCATGGAGGCAGCTCAAACCCAGGCGCAGCCCGGCCTCCATGTGCACGCGCCCACAAAGCCCACAGCTGCTAAGGCCAGACCCATCCCAGCATGGGAGCACCTATTGTCTACTCGGATGTCCTGCAGATGCTGAATTTACAAAGCCAGCAGCGAAGGTGTAAATGCACGGCTCCCACGGCTGCAGGGAGAGATTGCAACCCTGCATCCTAAGTCACGCGGCCCCTGGGGCTCAGCTGTGGTTTCAGGCCTGCTTCTGTGCGTGGGCAGCTCACTGGTGTCTGCTCCTGGGGTCTGCCGAGGTGGTGGTTGGTGCAGGTGCCAGCCTAGGCGGTGGCTGGGACCCCTGAGCCTGCCCAGGTGGGAGCCCGAGGTGGCAGCTGGGTTGCAGGAATCTGCTGAGTCTGGAGCCCCTGAGGCTGTGGCTGGTGTGCAGTGTCCCGGAGTCTGTGGAGGCAGAGGCTGGCATGTGGAGAAAGGGGCTGCCATGGCACCCTTCCCTTTGTGCCCCACTTAACAATGGCTCTTCAGTTCTGTGGCAGGCCTGGGCTTCTGCAGACACCCCCAGCTGTAGCCATACCACACTCCAGCCCCTTCAGGCTTTCTCTGCACATCCAACAGCAGTCCTCTCCCCTAGGTCTGTCCTCTAAACTCCGAGTATCAGCACTCGGCCCCTGCCCGTACCAGCGGACACACGTCTCAGGCTGGGGCGCGCAGGGTAGCGGTACAGCAGCCTGTGTGGGTCTCTCTCCTGCCTGCCACAAACTGGTTGTTGCACTCTCCTCTGCGCCTCCGAAGCTGCCTTTCTGTCCCAGCTGATCTGAGGGGGCTTCCCAGGGCTCAGGAGCCTTTCCTCTTTTCAGCTCCCTCCCAGGGGCATAGGTCCCGTCCCACTTCCTCTTTTTTTTTTCCCCCTTCGTCCTACCCGGTTACGTAGAGCTCTTTCTTGTCCTTTCAGGTGTTTGAGGTCTTCTGCCAGTGTTCAGTAGGTGTTCTGTGAGAATTGTTACATTTGTAGATGTATGTATTTGTGGGAGGTGAGTTCCACGTTCTTCACCGCAGCCATCTTCATTGGAGCCTATACTATTGTTTTCTTATTCCATTTTATTAGCTAGATTTCCAAAATAATATTATATAACATGTAACCCTAGAGTGATTTTTTGCCAAAATTACAGTCTTTATTACTAGAAGAAATAACCTTACACTTTTTCCTATTCTTCTAAGCTAGATTAATGCAATCTAGAAACAAAGTTGAAGGTTCTTCTTTCCCTTCTCCCTCAAACTTAGGGTAGCCTAGCATAAATGAGCCCTAAGCAGCCAGACACTGCTTTCTCTTCTTTGGGCCCCACCATAGTTTGCCTTGATGTCAAATTAAAATGTACCCTTTCCACAGCTGAGAGAATGTGTGGGGACTCCTCCCCCTTGCCCTCCTTCCCCCTGACAAACCCCACCTAAGAACTATCTTAAACTTCCCTCGTCGGGTAATCCTACCTAATTAGAGTATATGTATACACACCCTCCTCTACCTCCCTGAATGCCTGTATTTTGCTTCAGTTTTTCTGGTTTTATAATAAGTCCATCTTCCCTTTCTTCTTTGACTAATTAACTCTGATTATCTTTTATATCACAGTTAAGTATCACTTTCTGAAGGAAGCCCTCAAATCTCCATATTCTTTCCTAACACCATGACATGTGTCACAGAGTTTTCTATTGTGTGATTATTCCTAAACGTTGTTCTCCCCAGCTGGACTGTAAGATTCAGAAGGGCAGGTCAGATGTTTGTTTTCACCTCGTTTTATCCCTAGCACCTTACACAGTGTCTGCCACACGGTGGACACTCGGGAGAGCTTTACCAACTGCCTGCAGAGTCTGAGAATGCAGCATGTGGGTGTCGATGCTAATATTTAAGCACTTTCTTGTAGGAACCCTAAATAAAATGCCTCTAGTGGTTTTATTTTATATTCATTACAAGAAGTTTAAACTGCTTTTCATCTTTCCAGTGGATTTGATGATTATATCTTAGAATTCATAGATCTCTAATAATGAAATAGAAGTTTTGTAAATAATCTGGTTTTGTGTTTATGAAAATATTGCATTTGATCAATCACATTGATATCCATGAATCATTCAAAGTTTTGTATTATCTGCATTTTCATGGTTTACTGAGTGGGAATTTCACTTTTCAAAGAATATTATCTTAAAATACAGCAATGTCATGTGCTGTTTAAAATGTATTCTATTTATAAAGACGCAGATGTAGAGAATGGACTTGAGGACACGGGGAGGGGAAATATAAGCTGAGACAAAGTGAGAGAGTAGCATTGACATATATACACTACCAAATGTAAAATCGATAGCTAGTGGGAAGCAGCTGCATAGCACAGGGAGATCAGCTCGGTGCTTTGTGACCACCTGGCGGGGTGGGAGAGGGAGGGGATATGGGGATATATGTATACATATAGTTGATTCACTTTGTTATACAGCAGAAACTAACACAACATCGTATAGCAGTTATACTCCAATAAAGATGTTTAAAATAAATAATTAAAATAAATAAAATGTATTCTGTTTAATATGTTCTCATGTGCAGGCTTTCCTGAACTTAAATATTTAATCTGAGACATAATACAAATTTATATGCATTTTCATTGTATTATTGTTTAGTATATTTCTTGGCATTTACTAATACCCATTGAAGGCAGTCTTATTAGTTACTAGAGTCATTCTGCATTAACATGATTTTCTTTAACTTTTATTATCAAAACCAGTATGGTTTTGAGAATGTGATAGTACATGTTTTGTCGGGAAAGTAGCATGAAGTTTGTTTCTTTCATATACAGATCCTGAGATGGAAAATGAAGAACCACCATCCTCTGAAAATGAGTCTCAGAATCAGAGCGCTGAACAGATTGCATCAAGTTCTCAGGAGGTTGATTTGGTTGATCAGGAGTCTCCTGAGGAGAGCGCTCTAAACTCTCACCCAGAATCTCTGTCTCCAGCAGATACGGACAATGCTGCAAGCATTTCTCCTTCTGAACAGAATTCTAGTCCCACGGAAAGCCATGAGACTACAAGTCTTGATGGTGAATGTACAGATTTAGATAACCAACTTAAAGAACAATCAGAAACTGAAGAGGATTCCAATCCTAATGTTAGCTGGGGTAAAAAGGTCCAACCTATAGACTCCATATTAGCAGACTGGAATGAAGATATAGAAGCATTTGAAATGATGGAGAAGGATGAGCTCTGACTCACTAAAGTCTACCTGGTGGTCGGTATTTCAAAAGAAAAGGTAAACTGTGGATAATAGATACCCTGATACTAAGCAGGCTCTCGTGGGAGGCTCTAAGTATGGTGATGAACAGCCATGTTCTGACTGGGAGAGTTAGTTATCCTAGGAATCTGGACCACGCTGTGTTAGAACTGACCTTGTTTATAACTGTCCCGTCAAACATGCAAACTCACAGTTCCCCCTCAGGTGACAGCATTGCACCATCCTGCTGCACCTCAGGCCAGGAAAAGATTATGGGGCGTTTCTAGGAACCAGATTTCTGCACTCTCTAGACGGTAGATAAGAAACAAATTCAGTTAACTGTGAGGTGGGGAATACGAATTTGTACAACTTTCTAATTGAAGGAAGCTCTCGGTTTGCTTGGTTCTGGGGTCAGAGGCTCTTTGGGGAAAACACATAGGAGTATTTTGGGCATTCTGGTTATGCTGCCTTCACAGAAACACTCAAAAGTGACCTAAGTGGTTATGAAGCAAATACATTCATGGTGAAAACAGTCTTTGCTCATCATTTTCACTTGCTTCATTGTGTAACATGATCAAGATGACTTGATTTTTTTTTTTTCCCTCTTTAACAGTGCCCTTTTCATTTAAACCAAAGGTGAAGCCAGTGTACTTTCTCAGTGAGTTCTCTGCATAAAGACTAATCATTGGGACCAGGTAAAAAGGTCATATATCGTGGAAATTGGTTACTTAATACTTTGGGAAAAATGGAGCAAGGGAGAAACTATAATGTTGCAATATGAACTTGCCATTGGGCCTTCCGTAAGGAAAGCTGTGACTACTCTGAAATGGAACTTAGTTATATCTTTGTAGGGTAAATTATAAATCTTTTCCAGTTCATTTCATTGGAGGTGTTTACCTCTAGCCATCAGCCTTACTCCATCCCATGTTTAGAATGCATTTTGAGCCACAAGGCCTATGTTGCCAATAGCTGAATATATTTTGTTCCATTTTTCTGTCTTAGGGAGCCATGATAAAACTGTGGTAGTGATCTAAAAATTCTGGAGTAACTACTATTTTTCCTTCTTTGAAACTAGTTTCTAAAGTTGCACCTAAGGAGTCTGTCACATTTTCTGTGGAATCATGGTTTTTTTAAGTTTGCTTTTTTTTTTAAACAAATATTCCTTTTGATATGGACTTGAAAATTAGTCTACAGTAACCTGTGTAAAACACACAGTAGCAACTAACATATAGCCATATAGCTTAATGAGAATTTTTTTTCCTTTGCGTGTGTGGGGCGGGGGGGGGGGGGCAGTCTGGTGCTGGCCACATTTAAGTTTTAAAAACTTTGTTGATATCTGTAGACAGCCCTGAAATTGAAATCATGGCTTTACTCATTTTATTTATTTTTTTAAACTTACCTGAACCAGTTCTAAAGGAATATTTGAGACTTAATTTCTTTTTTCTGTACCATGACATTGTATAACGACCCTTTTTCTTAAAACACAGTTTTTGAGGTACTGATGAACTTAAACTGTATATGGAGCTGTTAAAAGAACAGCAGTGCTGTATTGTAGTTATGTATATTCATGTACAGTATGTCTTAGATCCCAGGTAAACATGTTATTTTATAAGGGGATAAATAGCTGCTTTCAAAAATTCCAGCTAAACTTAATTGGGTCAGTGAGTAATAAACCTAATAGAGAATTCACTTTGAGGGGGGGGAAATCAGTGAGTAATAAACCTAATAGGGGAAAAAGAGTAGTATACCAGACCTTTATTGGCCCTTAATTAAACCTGACACCAAAATGGATATTTTTAGTCTCTCTGCATGTGAAATTTGGTGTAAGAAGATAGAACTATAATACATATAGTATACAGAAGGATAGACATAGTGCATAGTGCTTTGTTCATCTTAGTTGCAAAGCTGCCAAAATAGCTGAAGCTTAATTACTTGACTTGCCTTGATTTATAGGACTGGGGCTTGGAGAAAAGGAGATGTTCCTTTAAGACTTGGATTACAGAAGCCGTATATACATTGATTTGATTTTCTTTTTGTATCTCAGAGCCATTGTTGTCTAAATCTAAATTTTCTAAGTTATCAAAGCAACATAATTTTATTTCCAGCAGAGATCTTGTGGCATACAAGGAAAAGCCAGCTTACTGCCACTTACCCTTTCTTTGGCCATTAGGGGGAGTTGTTGCAATTCATTGTGGTTTAGAAGCAAATTGCTGGCTTGTTTAGAAAAATGAATCCTTAAAAAAACAGAAAGGAAAAAAATTTAACAAATTATACTTAATACCCAGAAGGAATTATATGTGATTTTTCCCTAGCTAGGAAAAGAAGGTATAGTGTTCAGCTTCAAAACTCCAACATTGTCATTGACTCTCCATTCTTAATTGACATACTGCCACAAAGTTTTTTATTTCATTAAAAAATTTCAACATCATTAGGCATTTTTTTAAATGTTTTGTTTTTAAATCTTTTATAGCATTTTATTTACTTCCTAAAGATTCAGGGGATTCTATGTAACCCTGAATTTTAGAAACATCTGGTCTACCTCAGTTAGATGTTGACTGCATAGAGATAGAGCTGAAGTGATCACCACAGCCATAAGATTGATTGACTAAGAAGGATTTATACAATGTTTACAAACCCGGAATCAAGTAAGGATTTTATCTGAAAGTTAAAAGTTAGATATTAGAGAAAGTATTTAATTCAGGTATTTTCAAGTTTTAAAACTTCTTGTTTACCTACTAAAAATAGTTAATAGTTTTTTCTGCTTAGGAAGGTCCATTAAAATGATTGATATACCCTAATTTGCAGTGCTTTTCCCATAAAGTTTTAGATGTGAAAGAATTGTAATTTACCAGATATGTTTGGGATGGGATATTTTGTTGGGTAGGTTTTCTTTTTTCTTTTTAACTTTTAATAGGCTTCCAACAAGAATACAATTGTTTCAGAACAATTTTTTTTTAACATTATACTTTTCCCTTTTTCTTCACAGTGTTAAGAGGGTAAAATAAAAAATTGTGCACTCTGTAATTTTAACTTCTAATATGCTCTCGAGATTTTTTTAATTTAAATTACCATCTCACAGCCCTTATAATAGTAAAACCAGCATTTGTTCCCTCACCAAACCCCATGCCAAATTCATCATAAAGAAAGCTCAGCGTCAGTAATTCAAATAGTGCTTATAATTGTAGAGGCGGGGGTGGGGGCATTTAATAAATTTTCCAACCGGTCGTTTTATGCACAAGGCTTCAGTCAGAACATAGAAAAAAATAACATTCTGTGAATGAAATATTGTATGTTCAGATTTTATAAAAGACATTTTTAAAAGCCCAATTTACAGCCGTATATTTTCTTATGATGTAATTTATGAAAAAGATGTCTGTACTAACAGGTGCTGTAACACTACTGTTGTTGGATTTTATTGTTTGGTGATAAATGTATACAATATTTCTAAGGGAAACTATGTACTGTGATGTAAAAGTCTGGGCAAAATGTATATAATCCTTGTATATAGTTGTGTATTTGATTATAATGACTGTAAAGATTAATAAAATATGTAAATATCCTGGTCTAGTTTTAATTTTAATTTTTAGCATCACTTTGCATATCTTTGATATCTTAAAACTTTTTTCACCACTGTCTTCCCTTTAATTTTCATTTTACCCTACGAGAGTAAATTTGGGGGACAACTTAGAGTATAGACATGCAAACATATGTTGAACAGTTCCACAACTCAACTAGGACCCTCAGAGTGGAGTTAGTAATTCACAGTGTCAATATTGGTAACGTAGTTTTTGAGTTTACTAATATTTAATAAAATCATTTGTCCTTTTAATATTGTCATCAAGAGTAATACTGACCTCTCTTGTTAATTCCAGTGAGACCATTTCATTTAGCAGCCACTTTCAGATACTGTGATACTATGCTTTTCATCTGTACTGTTCCAGGGTTTCTGAACACAGATATCTTGAAAGATCTGATAATGATCACTATTATTTATTGATAATTGTTTTAAGATCAGCAAACTGAGAGTTGAACAAGTTCTAAGCATCTTACGTGAAGTCCGACATTTTGTGCCTGGGCAGTGGAACAGGAGCCCTGGTTTATTTCCAGAGCCTATGCTCCTTCCGGTGTGCCACCCTCTCCCTTCCTTTCTCAGTCCTTCTCTCCCCTCCTTCCACCCCCATTTCAGTTTCTGCTCACCTTTTGCTCAGCCACTCCCTTCCCACCTGACCACTTTCTCCCCACCTGGGATTGAAGTTTAGAAATGTTAGCATCCATTCTCAGGTTGTCTGGGCATTAATTCCAGTCTCAGCGTGCCTCCATTCCTCTAGGACAAAGCACTGCTATTTCAGGAAGAGTTAAAGGATCCAGGAGTATCTCTTGGAAGATTTCAAAGGGGAGGTTGCTTCTCTTTTCTGGGTAAAGCAAGCTTTAAGAGGTCTGTCTACTAAGAGAAGCTAAGTAATTTAAGGGTTGAAACGAGTGTCAGCATCTACCTGCTACGAAGGCTTATACTTCTCAAAGCCTTGCTCTTAACTTAGCCTAATAAGCCTGGAGGTCTATAGTTTCTATCCATCCTTTACAGTGAAGTAGTCAATGGGAGGCCACTGATTGGTAGAACCCTGGTGATTCTCTTAATCCATAAAAGAATGCACTCATCATCCCAGATGATAGTGGGAGAAATAACTTTAGAAGTCCTATGGTGTTAGAGCGCATTTCTATCCTTGTTTCAGTCTCAGCTGTCTAAGAAGTGGTATTGTCTTCAGAAATAGCAGCAGCAGGTAATAACGAAAAAATACTTTGGATGTAATAGTAGGATGGGGTTTCTTAAAATGAAAAGATTGAAAACCTTCCTCACAGGTTAAGGGAGAGAACCAAAGTCATTAAATAGAGGAAGAAGAACTTAACACCAAGGGACTGACTGCTACCCTCCCACCACCATCACCACCACCACACTGGTGTTGGAGTTGTGCAGCAACTGGAGGCACATCCCACACGAGAACCCCCTACTTTATCTTTTCCCAATTTCTGGGAAAAGCCACTGACCTTGGGTCAAGAGGCATTCTGACAAACACTGCCAGCTAGCTTGTCCTAAACTCTCTTTCCCCACTCTCCCAATCGAGCTTCCTCCACTGTAGAGAAGATGAAGTTCTCAAGGCAGTCCTAGACAGCTGCTACCTTTAGAAGGGCTAATCCGTTCATTAGTCCTTTATTACCTGAGGTCTTAAGCTAAGAGAATTCCAGCCCCAATTGTCTTATTACATTATTAATATTTAATAAAATATGTAAATATCTTTAAGCCCTGTGATCTCAGTCTCTAATCATTACTTTCAACTCAGCCTTGTCCACGCTCTTGGATAGTTCTTCAGGACCTCCAATCCACCGATTCTTCCAGTTTCTCAGAATCCATCACCCCTCCCCATGACCTCACTTCCCAATTTACCCACCATTAATGCCTCTTCTCCTTTTGAACAAACTTGGCAAAACTTTAAATCTTATTAAACCCAACTACTCACTGATTTTCACCTAAACTTAAGTAGCTGTTGGAACTGGATGAAATCACACCACCAGTGCTGACTGGCCTGACTTTAAATCATGAACAGAAATCTCAAATGAGATTCAGTACTTCCCGCAATTCCAACCACATTTCTCTAGCTAATTTATTTTCCCACTCTGAGACTACAGTTTCACACCACCTTTCTTTTCAAATATCCTATGCTCCTCCCGTCACTCACGTGATGACCTCACCACGTATATTTCATTGAGAAAATAGACGCAGATGAGAGTGACTTCAACTTCCACCAACTTCTCTACCTACTGAATCCACATGACTTTATTTGCATTTATTTTGATGAAAATTTCCCTACACATATTCTAGGACAATCATCTACTTTGATAATTGGAGAGCAGGAACCCCCAGACTCGAACTAGAGGTACTGAAAAATAGAAGAATCAAGCCGCTAGACTCGAACACAAAGGTGAAAGAATTCCCACCCCCCCCCTTACTATTCCCTCCCATATGTATATTCTAACACTGAAGGGAGCATTAAATTATCTCCATCACTGGGAGTTGTGAAAATAAATATCGGACACCATACATACACAGGGATGCCTCATTCAAGATCCAGAAATCTAATTCTCCCCCAAACCGACAAAACACAGATTTACATTCCTTTCTGAGAAACTGGGCAATAAAATATTCACCAGAATTTTATGTAACAAGCTCTTTTCCATATACTTTTCATCAGTTTGTGCTTATTTTTACTGCTAACAGAAGTATTAAGTTCATTCAATCTTTAGAAATCAACTCAGCAGTATACATTAAAGCCTTAAAATGGTTTATTTCCTTTTAACTCAGTTTACCTATTACTAGGAATCTAAGGAAACAGAGGGGCAGATACAGATTTCCATCCTAATATTGTGAATAAGAGAAAAAATTTGGATATAATATAGATGTCTATGGGGTAAATACTAAGAACAGTAGGGCCCCTCAATTAAAATAATGTGCATTCATTAAAACAATGTTTATAAAAAGTTTTTAATATCTAAGAGCATGCTCTTCAGTTTGGATTAATTGAGCAAAGATTTATTGCCCTTCCTATTCACCATGCACTGAACTAAGCTCTGGGAAGAAGGTGATGTTCACAGTTCCAAGTCTTGTTCTCATGTATTTTATAGTCGAATCCAAAAGGCAGACATGGAACAAGTAATTACAAATGTGATGAGGGTTGTGTTCTTTGTTTTTTGGTTTTTTTGTGGTACGCGGGCCTCTCACTGTTGTGGCCTCTCCCACTGCGGAGCACAGGCTCCAGACACGCAGGCTCAGCGGCCATGGCTCACGGGCCCAGCCGCTCCGCGGCATGTGGGATCTTTCCAGACCGGGGCACAAACCCGCGTCCCCTGCATCGGCAGGCGGACTCTCAACCACTACACCACCAGGGGAGCCCGTGATGAAGGTTTTAAAAGGGGATGACACTGATGCTATGGGAGCATATAAAGTAGGGACCTAGTCTGGTCGCTGTCATGGAAAAGTCTGAAAAGTGAAATTTAAGCTGAGATCTCAAATAAGAGGAGAGACAGAAGGAACAACTAGTTCAAAGCCTTGTGTTACGGGTTGAATCATGTACCCGAAAATCTTATGCTGGAGTTCTAATCCCAAATACGTCAGTCTGTGACTGTATTTGGACACAGGATCTTTAAGGAGGTAATTAAGGTTAAATAAGGTAATTAGAGTGTCTGGTGTCCTCATAAGATGGGGAGATTGGGACACAGATACGCATGAGGAAAGACCATGTGAAGACATGAAGAAAACAGCTATCTATAAGCCAAGAAGAAAGGCCTTGGAAGAAATGAACCCTACCGACACCTTGGTCTTGGACTTCTGGCCTCCAGAATTGTGAGAAAATAATGTCTGTTGTTAAGCCACCCAGTGTAATTTTGTTACAGCAGCACTAGAAAACGAATATGCCCCAAGACAAAAGAGGGTATGGTGTGTTGGTGGAAATTATAAGGAGCCCAGCATGGCTGGAAGGGAGAAAATGGGAAAGAAAGCCTAGAGCTGGGCTATGTTGTAGCTCCAAAGATAAGGATGGTGTGTCTTTCCAAAGACCAACATCTTTCAGGATATAGTAAGGATTTTAGGCTTTGTTCTAAGGGCAATGAGAAAGGGTTTTAAACCCTTCACTGAAGGGTTTTAAACTAGTCAGTGGCATGATGAAATATAATGTTAAATGAATAAAAATTTAGACCTGTATGTAAAGTATGACCTCAGCTCTGTTCTATATATTAAAAGAGACTCATTTATTCAACAGAAACTTACTGAGCACCTCCCGTGTGCCAGTCATTATTATAGGGCCTGGGGTTTGCAGCAGTGGGCTAAACATAGTAAAGAAGATAGAAAAAGTGGTAAATAAATATGATAATGAGCTCATGAAGAAAAAGAATTTACGGTGAGAGGATAGTGATGGATATCAGCATAGCAAACAATTCTACTTTAAATAACCAAAATATTAATAACGGTTATCTCCAGATTATAGGCAATTTCTGTTTATTTATAACTATCTGTGTTTGGATAAATTTCCAAAATGAACATTATGGTCTTAAAAATAAAAACAGTCTAGGTCAAAGAGATGAAAGACATATGCTGAGAACTATAGAATATTAATAAAGGAAACTGAATATGATTCAAAGATGTGGAAAGATATCTCATGCTCTTGGATTGGAAGTGTTAATATTGTTAAAATGGCTATATTACCCAAAGCAATCTACACATTTAATGCAATCCCTATCAAATTACCCATGACATTTTTCACAGAACTAGAACTAAAATTTAAATTTATTCCTAATAAATTCCTAAATTTATTCCTAATAAATTCCTAATAAATTCCTAAAATTTATATGAAATCATAAAAGACCCAGAATTGGCAAAGAGATCCTGAGGAAAAAGAACAAAGCTGGAGGCATAACCTTCCCAGACTTCAGACAATACTACAAAGCTACAGTAATCAAAACAGCATGGTATCGGCATAAAGACAGACAAGAATCAATGGAATAGAATAGAGAGCCCAGAAATAAACCACTCACTTATGGTCAATTAATATTCAACAAAGAAGGCAAGAGTATACAGTAGAGAAAAGACAGTCCATCACTAGCAAGCAGTGTTAGGAAAGTTGGACAGCTGTATGTAAATCAATGAAGTTAGAATACACCCTCACACCATACAAAAAATAAACTCAAAATGGCTTAAAGACTTAAAGACATGACACCATAAAACTAGAAGAGAACACAGGCAAAACATAAACTTACATAAATTGTACCAATTAATTCTTAAGTCAGTCTCCCAAGGCAGTAAAAGCAAAACTAAACAAATGGGATCTAATCAAACTTACAAACTTTTGTACAGTAAAGGAAACCACAAACAAAATGAAAAGACAACCTACAGAATGGGAAAAAATTTTCAAATGATGCAACCAAAAAGGGATTAATTTCCAAAATGTACAAACAGCTCAATAACAAGAGGTGGAGGAGAAGATGGCCGAAGAGTAAGATGCAGAGATCACCTTCCTCCCCACAGATACATCAGAAATACATCTACACGTGGAACTGCTCCTACAGAACACCTACTGAACGCTGGCAGAAAACCTCAGACCTCCCAAAAGGCAAGAAACTCCCCACGTAACTGGGTAGGACAAAAGAAAAAAGGAAAAACAGAGACAAAAGAATAGGGATGGGACCTGCACCAGTGGGAAGGAGCTGTGAAGGAGCAAAGGTTTCCACACACTAGGAAGCCCCTTCACAGGCGGAGACTATGGGTGGCGGAGGGGGAGCTTCGGAGCCGGGGAGGAGAGTGCAGCAATAGGGGTGTGGAGGGCAAAGCGGAGAGATTCCCGCACGGAGGATCGGTGCTGACCAGCACTCACCAGCCTGAGAGCTTTGTCTGCTCACCCGCCAGGGCGGGCGGGGGCTGGGAGCTGAGGCTCAGGCTTCGCTCAGATCAAAGGGTGAGGAATGGGGTTACAAGCGTGAACAGAGCCTGAAGGGGGCTACTGCGCCACGGCTAGCCGGGAGGGAGTCTGGGGAAATGTCTGGACCTGCCAAAGAGGCAAGAGACTTTTTCCTCCCTCTTTGCTTCCTGGTGCACAAGGAGACGGGATTAAGAGCACTGCTTAAAGGAGCTCCTGAGACGGACGCGAGCCGCAGCTATCAGCTCAAATGGAAGAGACAGGCATGAGACGCTAAGGCTGCTGCTGCCGCCACCAAGAAGCCTGTGTGTGAGCACAGGTCACTATCCACACCTCCCTTCCAGGGAGCTTGAACAGCCCACCACTGCCAGGGTCCTGTGATCCAGGGACAACTTCCCTGGGAGAACACATGGCACTCCTCAGGCTGGTGCAATGTCACGCTGGCCTCTGTGGCCAAAGGCTCGCCCCGCATTCCATACCCCTCCCTCCCCCCGGCCTGAGTGAGCCAGAGCCCCTGAATCAGCTGCCCCTTTAACCCCATCCTGTCTGAGTGAAGAACAGACGCCCTCAGGCAACCTACACGCAGAGGTGGGGCCACATCCAAAGCTGAACCCCGGGAGCTGTGCGAACAAACAGAAAGGGAAATCACTCCAGCAGCCTCAGAAGCAGCGGATTAAAGCTCCACAATCAACTTGATGTACCCTGCATCTGTGGAATACATGAATACACAACGAATCATCCCAAATTGAGGAGGTGGACTTTCTGAGCAAGATATATATTTTTTCCCCTTTTCCTCTTTTTGTGACTATGTATGTGTATGCTTCTGTGTGAGATTTTGTCTGTATAGCTTTGCTTTCACCATTTGGCCTAGGATTCGCTCTGTCCGTTTTTTGTTGTTTTTTTTTACTTTTAAAATATTTTCATAATAATCATTGTTTATTTTAATAACTATTTTATCCTACTTTATTTGATTTAATTTTACTTTATCCTCTTTCTTTCTTTCTTTCTTTCTTTCTATTTTTCCTCTTTTTTATTCTGAGCTGTGTGGATGAAAGACTCTTGGTGTTCCAGCCAGGAGTCAGTGCTGTTCCTCTGAGGTAGGAGAGCCAACTTCAGGACACTGGTCCACAAGAGACCTCCAAACTTCACATAATATCAAACGGTGAAAATCTCCCAGAGATCTCCATCTCAACACCAACATCCAGCTTCACTCAACGACCAGCAAGCTACAGTGCTGGACACCCTATGCCAAACAACTACCAAGACAGGAACACAGCCCCATCCATTAGCAGAAAGGCTGCCTAAAATCATAATAAGCCCACAGACACCCCAAAACACACGACCAGACGTGGACCTGCCCACCAGAAGGACAAGATCCAGCCTCATCCACCAGAACATAGGCACTAGTGCCCTCCACCAGGAAGCCGACACAACCCACTGAACTAACCTTAGCCACTGGGGAAAGACACTGAAAACAACGGGAAATATGAACCTGCAGCATGCGAAAGGGAGACCCCAAACACAGTAAGATAAGCAAAATGATAAGACAGAAAAATACACAGAAGATGAAGGAGCAAGGTAAAAACCCACCAGATCTAACAAACGAAAAGGAAATAGGCAGTCTACCTGAAAAAGAATTCAGAATAATGATAGTAAAGATGATACAAAATCTTGGAAAAAGAATAGACAAAATGCAAGAAACATTTAACAAGGACCTAGTAGAACTAAACAGGAAACAAGCAATGATGAACAACACAATAAATGAAATTTAAAATACTCTAGAAGGGATCAATAGCAGAATAACTGAGGCAGAAGAACAGATAAGTGACCTGGAAGATAAAATAGTGGAAATAACTACTGCAGAGCAGAATAAAGAAAAAGGAATGAAAAGAACTGAGGACAGTCTCAGAGACCTCTGGGACAACATTAAATGAACCAACATTCGAATTATAGGGGTTCCAGAAGAAGAAGAGAAAAAGAAAGGGATTGAGAAAATATTTTAAGAGATTATAGTTGAAAACTTCCTTAATGTGGGAAAGGATATAGTTAAACAAGTCCAGGAAGCACAGAGAGTCCCATACAGGATAAATCCAAGGAGAAACACGCCAAGACACATATTAATCAAACTATCACACATTAAACACAAAGAAAACATATTAAAAGCAGCAAGGGAAAAACAACAAATAACATACAAGGGAATCCCCATAAGGTTAACAGCTGATCTTTCAGCAGAAACTCTGTAAGCTAGAAGGGACTGGCAGGACATATTTAAAGTGATGAAGGAGAAAAACCTGCAACCAAGATTACTCTAGCCAGCAAGGATCTCATTCAGATTTGATGGAGAAATTAAAACCTTTAAAGACAAGCAAAAGCTGAGAGAGTTCAGCAGCACCAAACCAGCTTTATAACAAATGCTAAAGGAACTTCTCTAGGCAAGAAACACAAGAGAAGAAAAAGACCTACAATAACAAACAGAAAACAATTAAGAAAGTGATAATAGGAACATACATATCAATAATTACCTTAAATGTAAATGGATTAAATTCTCCCACCAAAATACACAGACTGGCTGAATGGATACAAAAACAAGACCTGTATATACGCTGTCTACAAAAGACCCAATTCAGACCTAGGGACACATACCGACTGAAAGTGAGGGGTTGGAAAATGATATTCCATGCAAATGGAAATCAAAAGAGAGCTGGGGTAGCAATTCTCATATCAGACAAAATAGACTTTAAAATAAAGACTATTAGAAGAGACGAAGAAGGACACTACATAATGATCAAGGGATCAATCCAAGAAGAAGATATAACAATTGTAAATATTTATGTACCCAACATAGGAGCACCTCAATACATAAGGCAAATACGAACAAGCATAAAAGGGGGAATCTACAGTAACACATTCATAGGAGGGGACGTTAACACCCCACTTTCACCAATGGACAGATCATCCAAAATGAAAATAAAAAAGGAAACACAAGCTTTAAATGATACATTAAACAGGATGAACTTGATTGATTTTTATGGGACATTCCATCCAAAAACAACAGAATACACATTTTTCTCAAGTGCTCCTGGAACATTCTCCAGGATAGATCATATTTTGGGTCACAAATCAAGCCTTGGTAAATTTAAGAAAATTGAAATTGTATCAAGTAACGTTTCTGACCACAACGTTATGAGACTAGATATCAATTACAGGAAAAGATCTGTAAAAAATACAAACACATGGAGTCTAAGCAATACACTACTTAATAACCAAGAGATCACTGAAGAAATCAAATAGGAAATAAAAAAATACCTAGGAACAAATGACAATGAAAACATGACGACCAAAAACCTATGGGATGCAGCAAAAGCAGTTCTAAGAGGGAAGTTTATAGCAATATAATGCTACCTTAAGAAACAGGAAATATCTCAAATAACAAACCTAACGTTGCATCTAAAGCAATTAGAGAAAGAAGAACCAAAAAGAACCCAAAGGTTGGAAGAAGGCAAGAAATCATAAAGATCACATCAGAAATAAATGAAAAAGAAATGAAGGAAATGATAGCAAATATCAATAAAACTAAAAGCTGGTTCTTTGAGAAGATAAACAAAATTGATAAACCATTAGCCAGACTCATCAAGAGAAAAAGGGAGAAGACTCAAATCAATAGAATTAGAAATGAAAAAGGAGAAGTAACAACTGACACTGCAGAAATACAAAGGATCATGAGAAATTACTATAAGCAACTCTATGCCAATAAAATGGACAACCTGGAAGAAATGCACAAATTGTTAGAAATGCACAACCTGCCGAGACTGAACCAGGAATACAAAATATGAACAGACCAATCACAAGCACTGAAAATGAAAATATGATTAAAAATCTTCCAACAAACAAAAGCCCAGGACCAGATGGCTTCACAGGCGAATTCTATCAAACATTTAGAGAAGAGCTAACACCTATCCTTCTCAAACTCTTCTAAAATATAGCAGAGAGAGGAACACTCCTAAACTCATTCTACGAGGCCACCATCACCCTGATACCAAAACCAGACAAGGATGTCACAAAGAAAGAAAACTACAGGCCAATATCCCTGATGAACAAAGATGTAAAAATCCTCAACAAAATACTAGCAAACAGAATCCAACAGCATATTAAAAGGATCATACATCATGATCAAGTGGGGTTTATTCCAGGAATGCAAGGATTCTTCAATATACGCAAATCTATCAATGTGATACACCATATTAACAAACTGAAGGAGAAAAACCATATGGTCATCTCAATAGATGCAGAGAAAGCTTTTGACAAGATTCAACACCCATTTATGATAAAAACCCTCCAGAAAGTAGGCATAGAGGGAACTTTCCTCAACATAATAAAGGCCATATATGACAAACCCACAGCCAACATCGTCTTCAATGTTGAAAAAACTGAAACCATTTCCACTAATATCAGGAACAAGACAAGGTTGCCCACTCTCGCCACTATTATTCAACATAGTTTTGGAAGTTTTAGCTCCTGCAATCAGAGAAGAAAAAGAAATAAAAGGCATATAAATCAGAAAAGAAGAAGTAAAGCTGTCACTGTTTGCAGATGACATGATACTATACATAGAGAATCCTAAGAACGCTACCAGAAAACTACTAGTGCTAATCAATGAATTTGGTAAAGTAGCAGGATACAAAATTAATGCACAGAAAACTCTGGCATTCCTATACACTAATGATGAAAAATATAAGAGTGAAATTAAGAAAGCACTCCCTTTTACCAATGTAACAATAAGAATAAAATATCTAGAATAAACCTAGCTAAGGAGACAAAAGACCTGTATGCAGAAAATTATGACAGTGATGACAGAAATTAAAGATGACACAAATAGATGGAGAGATATACCATGTTCTTGGATTGGAAGAATCAATATTGTGAAAATGATTCTACTACCAAAGCAATCTACAGATTCAATACAATCCCTATCAAACTACCACCAGCATTTTTCACAGAACTAGAACAAATAATTTCACAATTTGTATGGAAACACAAAAGACCCCGAATAGCCAAAGCAATCTTGAGAAAGAAAATGAAGCTGGAGGAATCAGGTGCCCTGAACTCAGACTATACTACAAAGCTACAGTAGTCAAGACAGTATGGTACAGGCACAAAAACAGAAATGTAGATCAATGGAACAGGATAGAAAGCCCAGAGATAAACCCACACACATATCGACACCTTATCTTTGATAAAGGAAGCAAGAATATACAGTGGAGAAAAGACAGCATCTTCAATAAGTGGTGCTGGGAAAACTGGACAGCTACCTGTAAGAGTATGAAATTAGAACACTCCCTAGCACCATACACAAAAATAAACTCAAAATGGATTTAAAACCTAAGTGTAAGGCCAGACACTGTCAAATTCTTAGTGGAAAACATAGGCAGAACACTCTATGACATAAATCTCAGCAAGATACTTTATGACCCACCTCCTAGAGAAATGGGAATAAAAACAAAAATAAGCAAATGGGACCTAATGAAACTTCAAAGCTTTTGCACAACAAAGGAAACCATAAACAAGATGAAAAGACAACCCTCAGAATGGGAGAAAATATTTGCAAATGAAGCAACTGACAAAGGATTAATCTCCAAAATTTATAAGGAGATCATGCAGCTCAATAACAATAAAACAACCCAATCAAAAAATGGGCAGAAGACCTAAATGGACATTTCTCCAAAGAAGATATACAGACTGCCAACAAACACATGAAAGAATGCTCAACATCATTAATCATTAGGGAAATGCAAATCAAAACTACAATGAGATATCAACTCATACCAGTCAGAATGGCCATCATCAAAAAATTTAGAACAATAAATGCTGGAGAGGGTGTGGAGAAAAGGGAACACTCTTGCACTGTTGGTGGGAATATAAATTGATACAGCTACTATGGAGAACAGTATGGAGGTTCCTTAAAAAACTAAAAATAGAACTTCCATACGACCCAGCAATCCCACTACTGGGCATATACCCTGAGAAAACCATAATTCAAAAAGAGTCATGTACCAAAATATTCATTGAAGGTCTATTTGCCAGGACATGGAAGCCAGGACATGGAAGCAAGCTAAGTGTCCATCATCGGATGAATGGATAAAGAAGATGTGGCACATATATACAGTGGAATATTACTCAGCCATAAAAAGAAATGAAATTGAGTTATTTGTAGTGAGGTGGATGGACCTAGAGTCTGTCATACAGAGTGAAGTAAGTCAGAAAGAGAAAAGCAAACACTGTGTGCTAACACATATATATGAAATCTAAGAAAAGAAAAGAAAAAGGTCATGAAGAACCTAGTGGTAAGATGGGAATAAAGACACAGACCTACTAGAGAATGTACCTGAGGATATGGGGAAGGGGAAGGGTAAGCTGTGACAAAGTGAGAGAGTGGCATGCACATATATACAGTACCAAATGTAAAATAGATAGCTATTGGGAAGCAGCTGCATAGCACAGGGAGTTCAGCTCGGTGCTTTGTGACCACCTAGAGGGGTGGAATACGGAGGGTGGTAAGGAGGGAGACACAAGAGGGAAGAGATATGGGAACATATGTATATGTATAACTGTTTCACTTTGTTACATAGCAGAAACTAACACACCATTATAAAGCAATTATACTCCAATAATGATGTTTACAAAATATATATATATATATATATATATATATACACAACTGAAAAACAACAAAAAACCCAACTCAATCAAAAAACGGGCAGAAGCCCTAAATAGACATTTCTCAAAAGAAGACATACAAATGGCCAATAGGCACATGAAAAGATGCTCATCATCGCTAATTATTGGAATAATGCAAATCAAAACTACAATGAGGTACCACTTCACACCTATCAGTATGGCCATCATTAAAAGTCTACAAATAACAAATGCTGGAGGGGCTTCCCTGGTGGCGCAGCGGTTGGGAGTCCGCCTGCCAATGCGGGGGACACGGGTTCGGGCCTTGGTCCGGGAGGATCCCGCATGCCGTGGAGCGGCTAGGCCCGTGAGCCACAACTACTGAGCCTGCGCGTCTGGAGCCTGTGCTCCGCAACAGGAGAGGCCGCGACAGTGAGAGGCCCACGCACCGCAATGAAGAGTGGCCCCCGCTCGCCACAACTAGAGAAAGCCCTCGCACAGAAACTAAGACCCAACACAGCCAAAAATAAATAAATAAATAAAATAAAAAAAAAAAAACAAATGCTGGAGAGGGTGTGGAGAAAAGCGAATCTTTCTACACTGTTGCTGGGAATACAAATTGGTGCAGCCACTATGGTCAATAGTGTGGAGGTTCCTCAAAAAACTAAAACTGGAAGTGCTATATGGTGGAGAGGAACCAAGATGGTGGAGTAGAAGGACGTACTCTCACTCCCTCTTGCAAGAACACCAGAATCACAACTAGCTGCAGGACTATCATCAACAGGAAGACACTGGAACTCACCAAAAAAGATACCCCACATCCAAAGGCAAAGGAGAAGCCACAATGAGATGGTAGGAGGGGTGCAATCACAATAAAATCAAATCCCATAACTGGTGGGTGGGTGACTCACACACTGGAGAACACTTGTATCACAGAAGTCCACCCACTGGATGGAAGGTTCTGAGCCCCACGTCAGGCTTCCCACCCTGGGGGTCTGGCAACAGGAGGAGGAATTCCTAGAGAATCAGACTGTGAAGCCTAGTGGGAATTGATTGCAGGACTTCAACAGGACTGGGGAAACAGAGATTCCACTCTTGGAGGGCACAAACAAAGTAGTGTGTGCATTGGGACCCAGGGGAAGGAGCAGTGACCCCAGGGGAGACTGAAGCAGACCTACCTGCTAGTGTTGGACGGTCTCCTGCAGAGGTTGGGGGGTGGGGGAGGGCTGTGCTCACTGTGGGGACAGGGAACTGGTGCCAGAAGCTATGGGAAGTACTACTTGGCATGAGGCCTCCCAGATCCTGTCATTAGCCCCACCAAAGAGCCCAGGTAGGCTCCAGTGTTGGGTTGCCTCAGGCAAAACAACCAACAGGGAGGGAACCCAGCCACACCCATCAGCAGTCAAGTGGATTAAAGATTTACTGAGCTCTGCCCACCAGAGCAACAGTCAGCTCTACCCACCACCAGTCCCTCCCATCAGGAAACTTGCACAAGTCTCTTAGATAGCCTCATCCACCAGAGGACAGACAGCAGAATCAAGAAGAACTACAATCCTGCAGCCTGTGGAACAAAAATCACATTCACAGAAAGAGAGAGAAGATGAAAAGACAGAGGCCTATATACCAGATGAAGGAACAAGATAAAACCCTAGAAAAACAACTAAATGGAGACAGGCAACCTTCCAGCAAAAGAATTCAGAATAATGATAGTGAAGATGATCCAGGACCTCAGAAAAAGAATAGAGGCAGTGATCGAGAAGATGCAAGAAATTCTTAACAAAGACCTAGAAGAATTAAAGAACAAACAAACAGAGATGAACAAAACAATAACTGAAAGCTACACTAGAAGGAATCAGTAGCAGAATAACTGAGGCAGAAGAACGTATAAGTGACCTGGAAGACAAATAGTGGAATTCACTGCTGCGGAACAGACTAAAGAAAAAGAATGAAAAGAAATGAAGACAGCCTAAGAGACCTCTGGGACAACATTAAATGCAACAACATTCACATTAAAGGGGTCCCAGAAAGAGAAGAGAGAGAGAAAGGACCCAAGAAAATATTTGAAGAGATTGTAGTCAAAAACTTCTATAACATGGGAAAGGAAATAGCCACCCAAGTCCAGGAAGCGCAGCAAGTCCCATATAGGATAAACCCAAGTAGTAACACGCTGAGACACAGAGTAATCAAACTGGCAAAAATTAAAGACAAAGAAAAAATTCTGAAATCAGCAAGAGAAAAATGACAAATAATATACAAGGGAACTCCCATAATGTTAACAGCTGATTTCTCAGCAGAAACTCTATAAACCAGAAGGGAGTGGCATGATACATTTAAAGTGATGAAAGGGAAGAATCTACAACCAAGATTACTCTACCCAGCAAGGAACACATTCAGATTCGATGGAGAAATCAAAAGCTTTACAGCCAAGCAAAAGCTAAGAGAATTCAGCACCACCAAACCAGCTCTACAATAAATGCTAAAGGAACTTCTCTAGGTGGGAAACACAAGAGAAGAAAAGGACCTACAAAAACAAACCCAAAACAATTAAGAGAATGGTCATAGGAACATACATATCGATAAGTACCTTAAACGTGAATGGATTAAATGCTCCAACCAAAAGACACAAGCTTGCTGAATGGATACAAAAATAAGACCCATATATATGCTGTCTACAGGAGACCCACTTTAGACCTAGGGACACATAGACTGAAAGTGAGGGGATGGAAAAAGATATCCCATGCAAATGGAAATCAAAATAAAGCTGGAGTAGCTATATTCATATGAGATAAAATAGACTTTAAAATAAAGAATGTTACAAGAGACAAGGAAGGACACTACATAATGATCGAGGGATCAATCCAAGAAGAAGATATAACAATTATAAATATATATGCACCCAACATAGGAGCACCTCAATACATAAGGCAACTGCTAACAGCTCTAAAAGATGAAATCGGTAGTAACACAGTAATACTGGGGGACTTTAACACCTCACTTACACCAATGGACAGATCATCCAAAATGAAAGTAAACAGGAAACAGAAGCTTTAAATGACATAATAGATCAGAGAGATTTAATTGATATTTATAGGACATTCCATCCAAAAACAGCAGATTACGCTTTCTTCTCAAGTGTACACGGAACATTCTCCAGGATAGATCACATCTTAGGTCACAAATCAAGCCTCAGTAAAATTAAGAAAATTGAAATCATATCAAGCATCTTTTCTGACCATAACACTATGAGATTAGAAATGAATTACAGGGGAAAAAAGTAAAAAACAGGGCTTCCCTGGTGGAGAAGTGGTTGAGAGTCTGCCTGCCGATGCAGGGGACATGGGTTCGTGCTCCAGTTCAGGAAGATCCCACATGCTGTGGGGCGGCTGGTCCTGTGAGCCATGGCTGCTGAGCCAGCCATCCGGAGCCTGTGCCCCGCAGCGGGAGAGATCACAACAGTGAGAGGCCCACGTACCAGGAAAAAAAAAAAAAACAAACGTAAAATACACAAACACATGGAGGCTAAACGGTACGTTACTAAATAACCAAGGGATCACTGAAGAAATAAAGGAGGAAATCAAACACGATGATACAACACATATGGGATGCAGCAAAAGCAGTTCTAAGAGGGAAGTTTATAGCTATACAAGCCTACCTCAAGAAACAAGAAAAATCTCAAGTAAACAATCTAACCATACACCTAAAGGAACTAGAGAAAGAAGAACAAACAAAACCCAAAATTAGCAGAAGGAAAGAAATTATAAAGATCAGAGCAGAAATAAATGAAATAGAAACAAAATAGTAGCAAAGATCAATAAATCTAAAAGCTGGTACTTTGAGAAGATAAACAAAATTGATAAACCATTAGCCAGACTCATCAAGAAAAAGAGGAAGAGGACTTAAATAAATAAAATTAGAAATGAAAAAGGAAAAGTCACAACAGACACCGTAGAAATACAAAGCATCCTAAGAGACTACTACAAGCAACTCTATGCCAATAAAACGGACAACCTGGAAGAAGTGGACAAATTCTAAGAAAGGTATAACCTTTCAAGACGGAACCAGGAAGAAACAGAAAATATGAACAGACCAATCACAGGTAATGAAATTGAAACTGTGATTAAAAATCTTCCCAAAAATGCATGCCCAGGACCAGATGGCTTGACAGGTGAATTCTATCAAACATTCACAGAAGAGATAACACCCATCTTCTCAAACTCTTCCAAAAATTGCAGAGAAAGGAACACTCCCAAACCCATTCTATGAGGCCACCATCACCCTGATACCAAAACCAAAGATACTACAAAAAAAAAAAAAAGACAGACCAATATTACTGATAAATATCGATGCAAAAATACTCAAAAAAATACTAGCAAACAGAATCCAACAACAGATTAAAAGGATCATACACCATGATCAAGTGGGATTTATCCCAGGGATGCAAGGATTCTTCAATATATGGAAATCAATCAATGTGATACACCATACTAACAAATTGAAGAATAAAAACCCTATGATCATTTCAACAGATGCAGAAAAAGCTTTTGACAAAATTCAACATCCATTTATGATTAAAAACTCTCCAGAAGGTGGGATAGAGGGAAACTACCTCAACATAAAAAAGGGCATATACGACAAACCCACAGCAAACATCATTCTCAGTGGTGAAAAACTGAAAGCATTTCCTTTAAGATCAGGAAGGAGACAAGGATGTCCACTCTCACCACCAGTATTCAACATAATTTTGGAAGTCCTAGCCATGCCAAGCAGAGAAGAAAAAGAAATAAAAGGAATACGAATTGGAAAAGAAGAAGTAAAACTGTCACTGTTTGCATATGACATGATACTATACATAGAGAATCCTAAAAATGCCACGAGAAAACTACTAGAGCTAATCAATGAATTTGGTAAAGTTGCAGGATATAAAATTAATGTACAGAAATCTCTTGCATTCCTATACACTAATGATGAAAAAATCTGAAACAGAAATTATGTAAACACTCCCATTTACCACTACAACAAAAAGAATAAAATACCTAGGAATAAACCTACCTAGGGAGACAAAAGACCCTTATGCAGAAAACTATAAGACACTGATGAAAGAAATTAAAGATGATACCAACAGATGGAGAGATATACCACGTTCTTGGATTGGAAGAATCAATATAGTGAAAATTACTATACTACCCAAAGCATTCTACAGATTCAATGCAATCCCTATCAAATTACCAATGGCATTTTTTACGGAACCAGAACAAATCATCTAAAAATTTGTATGGAAACACAAAAGACCCCGAATACCCAAAGCATTCTTGAGGGAAAAACACGGAACAACCAGTCTGGAGGAATCAGACTCCCTGACTTCGGGCTATACTACAAAGCTACAGTAATCAAGACAATATGGGAAAAAAGACTAAGGACCAAGGGGGGGAGATGGCGGAAGAGTAAGACGCGGAGATCACCTTCTTCCCCACAGATACACCAGAAATACATCTACACGTGGAACAACTCCTACAGAACACCTACTGAACGCTGGCAGAAGACCTCAGACCTCCCAAAAGGCAAGAAACTCCCCCACGTACCTGGGTAGGGCAAAAGAAAAAGGAATGAACAGAGACAAAAGAATAGGGACGGGACCTGCACCAGTGAGAGGGAGCTGTGTAGGAGGAAAGGTTTCCACACACTAGGAAACCCCTTCGCGGGCGGAGACTGTGGGTGACAGAGGGGGGAAGCTTTGTAGCCGCGGAGGAGATCACAACAACAGGGGTGCGGAGGGCAAAGCAGAGAGATTCCCTCACAGAGGATCGGTGCCGACCGGCACTCACCAGCCCAAGAGGCTTGTCTGCTCACCTGCCGGGGTGGGCGGGGCTGGGAGCTGAGGCTCAGGATTCGGTAGGAGCGCAGGTAGCGGACTGGGGTTGGCTGCCTGAATGCAGCCTGCAGGGGGTTACTGCACCACGGCTAGCCAGGAGGGAGTCCAGGGAAAGTCTGGACCTGCCGAAGAGGCAAGAGACGTTTTCTTCCCTCTTTGTTTCCTGGTGCGCGAGGAGAGGGGATTAAGAGCGCTGCTTAAAGGAGCTCCAGAGACGGGCGCGAGCCGCGGCTAAAAGCACGGACCCCAGAGACAGGGATGAGATGCTAAGGCTGCTGCTGCCGCCACCAAGAAGTCCGTGTGCGAGCATAGGTCACTATCCACACCTCCCTTCCGGGGAGCCTGTGCAGCCCGCCACTGCCAGGGTTCCGGGATCCAGGGACAACTTCCCCGGGAGAATGCACGGCGCGTCTCAGGCTGGTGCAACGTCACGCTGGCCTGTGCCGCCGCAGGCTCACCCCGCACTCCGTGCCCGTCCCTCCCCCTGGCCTGAGTGAGCCAGAGCCCCCGAATCAGCGGCTTCTTTAACCTCATTCTGTCTGAGCAAAGAACAGACACCCTCTGGTGCCCTACATGGAGAGGCGGGGCCATATCCAAAGCTGTGTCCCGGCAGCTGTGTGAAAAAAGAAGAGAAAGGGAAATCTCTCCTGGCAGCCTCAGAAGTAGCAGATTAAACCTCCACAATCAACTTGATGTACCCTGTATCTGTGGAATACCTGAATAGACAATGAATCATCCTAAATTGAGGAGGTGGACTTTGAGAGCAAGATTATTATTTTTTCCCCTTTTCCCCTTTTTGTGAGTGTGTAAGTGTATGCTTCTCTGTGAGATTTTGTCTGTATAGCTTTGCTTTCACCATTTGGCCTAGGGTTCTATCCATCCGTTTTTTGTTTTTTCATTTAGAAAATTTTTTTTCCATAATAATTATTTTTTATTTTAATAACTTTATTTTATTTTTTCTTACTTTAATTTTTATTATCCTCTTCCATCCTTTCTTTTTCCTATCTTTTCTTTCTTTATTTCTACTTTTTCTCCCTTTTATTCTGAGCCATGTGGATGAAAGGCTCTTGGTGCTTCAGCTAGAAGTCAGTGCTATGCCTCTGAGGTGGGAGAGCCAACTTCAGGACACTGTTCAACAAGAGACCTTCCAGCTCCATGTAATATCAAATGGTGAAAATCTCCCAGAGATCTCCATCTCAACACCAACACCCAGCTTCACTCAATGACCAGCAAGCTACAGTGCTGGACACCCTATGCCAAACAACTGGCAAGACAGGAACACAGCCCCACCCATTAGCAGAGAGCCTGCCTAAAACCATAATAAGGCCACAGACACCCAAAAACACACGACCGGACGTGGATCTGCCCATCAGAAAGACAAGATCCAGCCTCATCCACCAGAACACAGGCACTAGTCCCCTCCACCAGGAAGCCTACACAACCCACTGAAGAAACTTCAGCCACTGGGGACAAACACCAAGAACAACGGGAACTACAAACCTGCACCCTGTGAAAAGGAGATCCCAAACACAGTAAGATAAGCAAAATGAGAAGACAGAGAAACACACAGCAGATGAAGGAGCAAGATAAAAACCCACCAGACCTAACAAATGAAGAGGAAATAGGCAGTCTACCTGAAAAAGAATTCAGAATAATGATAAAGATGATCCAAAATCTTGGAAATACAATAGAAAAAATGCAAGAAACATTTAACAAGAACCTAGAAGAACTAAAGATGAAACAAGCAATGATGAAAAACAATAAATGAAATTAAAAATACTCTAGATGGGATCAACAGCAGAATAACTGAGGAAGAAGAACGGATAAGTGACCTGGAGGATGAAATAGTGGAAATAACTATTGCAGAGCAGAAGAAAGAAAAAAGAATGAAAACAACTGAACAGTCTCAGCAACCTCTGGGACAACATTAAACGCACCAACATTCGAATTATAGGAGTTCCAGAAGAAGAGAAAGAGAAAGGGACTGAGAAAATATTTGAAGAGATTATAGTTGAAAACTTCCTTAATATGGGAAAGAAAATAGTTAATCAAGTCCAGGAAGCACAGAGAGTCCCATACAGGATAAATCCAAGGAGAAACATGCCAAGACACATATGAATCAAACTGTCAAAACTTAAATACAAAGAAAACATATTAAAAGCAGCAAGGGAAAAATAACACACAAGGGAATCCCCATAAGGTTAACAGCTGATCTTTCAGCAGAAAGTCTGCAAGCCTGAAGGGACTGGCAGGACATATTTAAAGTGATGAAGGAGAAAAACCTACAACCGAAATTACTCTACCCAGCAAGGATCTCATTCAGATTTGATGGAGAAATTAAAACCTTTACAGACAAACAAAAGCTGAGGGACTTCAGCATGACCAAACCAGCTTTATAACAAATGCTAAAGGAACTTGTCTAGGCAAGAAACACAAGAGAAGGAAAAGACCTACAATAAAAAACCCAAAACAATTAAGAAAATGAGAATAGGAAAATACATATCGATAATTACCTTAAATGTAAATGGATTAAGTGCTCCCACTAAAAGAAACAGACTGGCTGAATGGATACGAAAACAAGATCCATATATATGCTGTCTACAAGTGACTCACTTCAGACCTAGAGACACATACAGACTGAAAGTGAGGGGATGGAAAAAGATATTCCATGCAAATGGAAACCAAAAGAAAGCTGGAGTAGCAATTCTCATATCAGACAAAATAGACTTTAAAATAAAGACTATTAGAAGAGACAAAGAAGGACACTACATAATGATCAAGGGATCGATCTAAGAAGAAGATATAACAATTGTAAATATTTATGCATCCAACATAGGAGCACCTCAATACATAAGGCAAATGCTAACAGCCATAATAGGGGAAATCGACAGTAACACAACTACAGTAGGGGACTTTAACACCCCACTTTCACCATTGGACATCATCCAAAATGAAAGTAGATAAGAAAACCCAAGCTTTAAATGATACATTAAACAAGATGGACTTAATTGATATTTATAGGACATTCCATCCAAAAACAACAGAATACACATTTTTCTCAAGTGCTCATGGAACATTCTCCAGGGTAGATCATATCTTGGGTCACAAATCAAGCCTTGGTAAATTTAAGAAAATTGAAATTGTATCAAGTATCTTTTCCGACCACAACGCTATGAGACTAGATATCAATTACAGGAAAAGATCTGTAAAAAAATACAAACACGTGGAGGCTAAACAATACACAAATAACGAAGTGATCACTGAAGAAATCAAATAGGAAATAAAAAAATACCTAGAAACAAATCACAATGGAGACATGACAACCCAAAACCTATGGGATGCAGCAAAAGCAGTTCTAAGAGGGAAGTTTATACCAATACAATCCTACCTTAAGAAACAGGAAACATCTGGAATAAACAACCTATCCTTGCACCTAAAGCAATTAGAGAAAGAAGAACCAAAAAAACCCCAAAGTTAGCAGAAAGAAAGAAATCATAAAGATCAGAAATAAATGAAAAAGAAATGAAGGAAACAATAGCAAACATCAATAAAACTAAAAGCTGGTTCTTTGAGAAGATAAACAAAATTGATAAACCATTAGCCAGACTCATCAAGAAATAAAGGGGAAGACTCAAATCAATAGAATTAGAAATGAAAAAGGAGAAGTAACAACTGGCACTGCAGAAATACAAAAGATCATGAGAGATTACTACAAGCAACTCTATGCCAATAAAATGGACAACCTGGAAGAAATGGACAAATTCTTAGAAATGCACAACCTTCCAAGACTGAATCAGGAAGAAATAGGAAATATAAAGAGACCAATCACAAGCACTGAAAGTGAAACTGTGATTAAATATCTTCCAACAAACAAAAGCCCAGGACCAGATGGCTTCACAGATGAATTCTATCAAACATTTAGAGAAGAGCCAACACCTATCCTTCTCAAACTCTTCTAAAATATAGCAGAGGGAGGAACACTCCTAAACTCATTCTACGAGGCCACCATCACCCTGATACCAAAACCAGACAAGGATGTCACAAAGAAAGAAAACTACAGGCCAATATCACTGATGAACAAAGATGTAAAAATCCTCAACAAAATACTAGCAAACAGAATCCAACAGCACATTAAAAGGATCATACACCATGATCAAGTGGGGTTTATTCCAGGAATGCAAGGATTCTTCAATAAACACAAATCAATCAATGTGATACACCATATTAACAAACTGAAGGAGAAAAACCATATGGTCATCTCAATAGATGCAGAGAAAGCTTTTGACAAAATTCAACACCCATTTATGATAAAAACCCTCCAGAAAGTAGGCATAGAGGGAACTTTCCTCAACACAATAAAGGCCATATACGATAAACCCACTAACAACATCATCATCAATGGTGAAAAACTGAAACCATTTCCACTAAGATCAGGAACAAGACAAGGTTGCCCACTCTCACCACTATTATTCAACATAATTTTGGAAGATTTAGCTGCCGCAATCAGAGAAGAAAAGGAAATAAAAGGAATCCAAATTGGAAAAGAAGAAGTCAAGGTGTCACTGTTTGCAGATGTCATGATACTATACATAGAGAATCCTAAAGATGCTACAAGAAAACTACTAGAGCTAATCAACGAATTTGGTAAAGTAGCAGGTTACAAAATTAATGCACAGAAATCTCTGGCATTCCTATACACTAATGATGAAATATCTGAAAGTAAAATCAAGAGAACACTCCCATTTACCACTGAAACAAAAAGAATAAAATACCTAGGGATAAACCTACCTAAGGAGACAAAAGACCTGTATCCAGAAAATTATAAGACACTGATGACAGAAATTAAAGATGATACAAATAGATGGAGAGATATACCATGTTGTTGGATGGGAAGAATCAACATTGTGAAAATGACTCTACTACCCAAAGCAATCTACAGATTCAGTGCAATCCCTATCAAACTACCACTGGCATTTTTCACAGAACTAGAAAAAAAATTTTCACAATTTGTATGGAAACACAAAAGACCCCGAATAGCCAAAGCAATCTTGAGAACGAAAAATGGAGCTGGAGTAATCAGGCTCCCTGACTTCAGACTATACTACAAAGCTACAGTAATCAAGACAGTATTGCACTGGCACAAAAACAGAAAGATAGATCAATGGAACAGGATAGAAAGCTCAGAGAGAAATGCACACATATATCGTCACCTTAACTTTGATAAAGGAGGCAGGAATGTACAGTGGAGAAAGGACAGCCTCTTCAATAAGTGGTGCTGGGAAAACTGGACAGGTACATGTAGAAATATGAGATTAGAACACTCCCTAACACCATACACAAAAATAAGCTCAAAATGTATTAAAGACCTAAATGTAAGGCCAGAAACTATCAAACTCTTAGAGGAAAACATAGGCAGAACACTCTGACATAAATCACAGCAAGATCCTTTTTGACCCACCTCCTAAAGAAATGGAAATAAAAAAATAAGCAAATGGGACCTGATGAAACTTAAATGTTTTGCACAGCAAAGGAAACCATAAACAAGATGAAAAAACCACCCTCAGAATGGGAGAATATATTTGCAAGTGAAGCACCTGACAAAGGATTAATCTCCAAAATTTACAAGGAGCTCATGCAGCTCAATAACAAAAAAACAAACAACCCAATCCAAAAATGGGCAGAAGACCTAAATAGACATTTCCCCAAAGAAGATATACAGACTGCCAACAAACACATGACAGAATGCTCAACATCATTAATCATTAGAGAAATGCAAATCAAAACTAAAATGAGATATTATCTCACACCAGTCAGAATGGCCATCATCAAAAAATCTAGAAACAGTAAATGCTGGAGAGGGTGTGGAGAAAAGGGAACACTCTTGCACTGCTGGTCGGAATGTGAATTGGTAGAGCCACTATGGAGAACAGTATGGAGTTTCATTAAAAAACTAGAAATAGAACTACCATATGACCCAGCAATCCCACTACTGGGCATATACCCTGAGAAAACCAGAATTCAAAAAGAGTCATGTACCAAAATATTCATTGCAGCTCTATTTACAACAGCCTGGAGATGGAAACAACCTAAGTGTCCATCATCGGATGAATGGATAAAAAAGATGCACCACATATATACAATGGAATATTACTGAGCCATAAAAGAGACGAAATTGAGTTATTTGTAGTGAGGTGGATGGACCTAGATTCTGTCATACAGAGTGAAGTAAGTCAGAAAGAGAAAGACAAATACCATATGCTAACACATATATATGAAATATAAGAAAAAAAAATGTCATGAAGAACCCAGGGGTAAGACAGGAATAAAGACACAGACCTACTAGAGAATGGACTTGAGGATATGGGGAGGGGGAAGGGTAAGCTGTGACAAAGTGAGAGACTGGCATGGACATATATACACTATCAAACGTAAAATAGATAGCTAGTGGGAAGCAGTCACATAGCACGGGGAGATCAGCTCGGTGCTCTGTGACCACCTAGAAGGGTGGGATAGGGAGGGTGGGAGGGAGGGAGACGCGAGGGGGAAGCGATACGGGAACATATGTTTGTGGGTGACTGATGCACTTTGTTATGAAGCAGAAACTAGCACACCATTGTAAAGCAATTATACTCCAATAAAGAATTAAATAAATAAATTCATTAATTAATTTAAAATAAAAAAGACAATATGCTACTGGCACAAAAACAGAAACATAGATCAATGGAACAAGATAGAAAGCCCAGAGATAAACCCACGCACCTATGGTCAACTAATCTATGACAAAGGAAGCAAAGATATACAATGGAGAAAAGACAGTCTCTTCAATAAGTGGTGCTGGGAAAACTGGACAATTACATATAAAAGAATGAAATTAGAACACTCCCTAACACCATACACAAAAATAAACTCAAAATGGATTCGAGATCTAAATGTAAGACCAGACACTATAAAACTCTTAGAGGAAAACATAGGAAGAACACCCTTTGACATAAATCACAGCAAGATCTTTTTTGATCCACCTCCTACAGTAATGGAAATAAAAACAAAAATAAACAAATGGGACCTAATGAAACTTCAAAGCTTTTGCACAGCAAAGGAAACCATAAACTAGACGAAAAGACAACCCTCAGAATGGGAGTAAATATTTGCAAACGAATCAACAGACAAAGGATTAATCTCCAAAATATATAAATAGCTCATGCAGCTCAATATTGAAAAATCAAACAACCCAATCCAAAAATGGGCAGAAGACCTAAACAGACATTTCTCTAAAGAAGACATACAGATGGCCAAGACGCACATGAAAAGCTGCTCAACATCACTAATTATTAGAGAAATGCAAATCAAAACTACAATGAGGTATCACCTCACACCAGTTAGAATGGGCATCATCAGAAAATCTACAAACAACAAATGCTGGAGAGGGTGTGGGGTATCACCTCACACCGGTTAGAATGGGCATCATCAGAAAATCTACAAACAACAAATGCTGGAGAGGGTGTGGAGAACAGGGAACCCTCTTGCATTGTTGGTGGGAATGTAAATTGATACAGCCTCTATGGAGAACAGTATGGAGGTTCCTTAAAAAGCTAAAAATAGAATTACCATATGATCCAGCAATCCCACTACTGGGCATATACCCAGAGAAAACCATAATTCAAAAAGACACACGCACCCCAATGTTCATTGCAGCACTCTTTACAATAGCCAGGTCATGGAAGCAACCTAAGTGCCCATCGACACACGAATGGATAAAGAAGTTGTGGTACATATATACAATGGAATATTACTCAGCCATAAAAAGGAATGAAATTGAGTCATTTGTTGAGACGTGGAGGGATCTAGAAAGAGAGTGAAATAAGTCAGAAAGAGAAAAACAAATATCGTATATTAAGGCATGTATGTGGAACGTAGAAAAATGGTACCAATGAACCGGCTTGCAGGGCAGAAGTTGAGACACAGATTTAGAGAAGAAACGTATGAACAGCAAGGGGGGAAAACCGCGGTGGGGGTGGGGATCGTGGTGTGCTGAATTGTGCGATTGGGATTGACATGTATACACTGATGTGTATAAAATTGATGACTAATAAGAACCTACAGTATAAAAAAACAAAGAAACAAGAAAACAATACTAAACTTTCTTTGGGTTATTTGTATGGAAATATGTTAATATAAATGTTTCAGACATTACATGAAATTTCTAAAAATCTTATATGTTCTGGTATAATGTTATAAGTCATAATTCTAGTTATTACTTTAAAATGTGTACCTCAGAAATAACTAAATTTCCTTGTCAGTTACATTATTATAAGTTTCATCAAATCTTTAACCATGGTCATTTTTAAGTCTTTTGTCATTTACAGACAGTTCTGGGTGTACTCTGATGCTTTTGCAAAAATGTTCCTATGAAAGGGTTTCATCTTCAAGGAATTCATGGAAAAGACTCTGACAAGTACAGGTTTCTGGTAACTGACTATACTGCTGAACTGAATGAATAAGCATTTTCAGAACTCTAATGGAAAACTGATGAATTCATAAAAGTGCTAACAAAAGATCAAGATGAAAATAATTAATTACATGGGACTGGGTGAACTGATGAGGGTGATTATAATTTTTGTGACTTTCTGTTTGAATAAAAAAAAACCCACAAGGACTCAGAGGCAAAAAATATACAAATCAGTTTTCACTGCAAAGTAAAGGAGCTGTTACAGTGGAGGATTCCTGGACTGAATGTCAATATTATGATATAGTATGAGTGTGTTTCATGTTTGGTAATTGCAATCATTGCTTTTGCTGTGGTCATCCATTTACAATGCTTGGTGACAGTTTATTTATCTCTTGTAAAAATAAAATACAGTGTGTGTGAAAGAAAAAAAAAACCCAAAAAACTAGTGTTTACAGAACAGAGCCCAAGAGATTGGCATGGCATTCAAGGTCCCCATGGTTTAGTTACTGCCACGTTCCTTAGACTCATCTCTCACTCTATGGCTGCCCTGACCCCACCCCATGTCTGTGCTGCAGCCATGCACTGGCTGTCATAAATGGTCAGGTGACCAATGGGCTTATGACCAAGGCTGGTCCTCACCAGTAGTCCTCAATGTGCCCTGAAGTTTCTGGCCTCCATGTCTTTCCCCAGGCTGTTCCCTCAACCCAGAAAGCCCTTCCCCATCTGCCACATGAAAATTCTACTCAAGCCTCCAAACATCGACTTAGAGGCCATCATATCCATTGCCAGAGCAGAATCCCCGTTCCTTGCGGGCACCCCTACAGCACCTGGCCATACTGCTCTCACCACCTCTCACGCTCCGCCTCATGTAAAGACATTGATGAGTTATGTGCACCCACCCTTCCCCAGCTCCCACTCACATCTGCTCAGGTGTGAGATCCTGAAGGCAGGGACCAACTCTTATTCATCTTTAGATCCCCTCCCAGCACTTGGCAGTGTCTGACACAGAGATGTGCTCAGGGAATATCTGTATAATCAAATGGATGCACAGATGTGTAACACCTGTCCTTATGGAAGGATTCTGTGATCACTCCAGCCAGGGCCAACAGAGAGCCTTGTACCTGCTTTGGCTGCTGTCCCATTACCTTGGGCTATAACTATGTATGTGTTGGGTTCCCTACGTCCTACCTACCTACCTAAACTCCTGGCAAGAGAGTGTGAATTCCGAAGGTAGTGATGATGCCTGATTTATCTGTGTGTGCACAGCACAGACCCCAGCATGGAAATGATAAATGAATGAAGTCCATTAATGATAATAAATTAATTTATGTGGACAACTGTAAGAAAAAACAAAGTGCTATATGATCCAGCAATCCCACTCCTGGGCATATATCCAGACAAAACTATAATTCAAATAGATACATGCACCTCTATGTTCATAGCAGCACTGTTCACAATAGCCAAGACATGGACACAACCTAAATGATATACACACACACAATGGAATACTACTCAGCCACATAAAAGAATGAATTTACGCTATTTTCAAGAACATGGATGGATCTAGAGATTATCATACTAAGTGAAGTAAGTCAGACAGAGAAAGACAAATACCATATGATATCACTTACATGTAGAATCTAAAATACGACACAAATGAACTAATCTTAGAAACAGACTCACAGACATAGAGAACAGACTTGTGGTTGCCAAGAAAGGGGGGGTTGGGGAAGGGATGGATTGTGAGTTTGGGATTATCAGATGCAAACAACTGATATATAGAATGGATAAACAACAAGGTCCTCCTATTGTATGGCACAGGGAACTATATTCAGTATCCTGTGATAAACCGTAATGGAAAGGAATATGAAAAAGAAAATACATATATCTGTAACTGAATCACCTTGCTGTACAGCAGAAATTAAACACAACATTGTAAATCAACTATACTTCAATAAAATAAAATTTTTTAAAAACAGTCTAGTGCTTCCCTGGTGGCGCAGTGGTTGAGAGTCCGCCTGCCGATGCAGGGGACACGGGTTCGTGTCCCGGTCTGGGAAGATCCCACATGCCGCGGAGCGGCTGGACGCGTGAGCCATGGCCGCTGAGCCTGCATGTCCGGAGCCTGTGCTCCGCAGTGGGAGAGGCCACAACAGTGAGAGGCCCGTGTACCGCAAAAGAACACAACAACAGTCTAGGTCAGTTAAAGGATGAAAGGGAAAAAGAAAAACATCACACCAGAATCCTCCTATCTTGTGCTTTTGCACAATTCAAGTCCCCTCTGTACCACATGCTACTGTGGATATCAGCAATGAAGGGGAGCGGAATATTCCACCCCATAATATGCTGCTTTGGCATATTGATTATTTTGAATTAAAGTCACTTAAGAAACAGTCAGTGCAAGGACACTCTGACCCTCCTTTGTCCTCCTGAAAGCAGGAAATAAATCTCCCATGTCAAAGCTACCCTCCCTGTACCAGGAGGGCACAAGACATCCTTATCGCCAAAGACAGGCTATTTAGGGACAAGAAAGGCTATATAAGCAAATCTTTTATTTCGTCACTAATTTGCTAACCCCAAGCCCAAACCACTTTGTCTTGTCAGTTCTTCGCAAATTTGTTTCTGTGTCTAAAAGGTATAAAAGCTGCCTACTTTGGTCACTTCTTTGAGCCTCATATTTTTATGAGTTCCTGTACATAGGAATTAAATTTGTTTTCTCTACTGTTAATCTGTCTTATGTCAATTTAATTATTAGACCAGCCAAAGAACCTAGAAGGGAAGAAGGTTAAGGTTTTCCTTGCCTGTAGCATCATATAGCTGGGATTCAAAACACTGGGAGGAGATGAGGTTTATCAAGAAAAGCATGTGGACTGGGGAAAAGAAACGAGGATCTGAAACAGAGCCCTGAGACTGCCGGCATTTAAGGATTAGCAGAGGAAGAAGGGCTTGTATGAAACAGAATGGAAAAGCAGTTGGAGAGGGCAGAGGAAGACGAGGACAAAGCAGTGTTATAAAAACCACAAGAAATAATCATTTCAAGGAAGAAGCTGTGAATAACCTGAAACCCCAAAAGAGTTGGTGTCAGTGAACCTCTGGTGTACCAGAGTGTAGGTTCAGTGTGGCTCCGTCTTCTAACATTTGAGAAAAGCCAGAAATCCCAGTGAAATCTTATTTTAAACACTGTTCAAGTCAAAACAGATGTGACAACAAAAGCCTCCAGTTTGCAACCTTTGAGCTGGCAGACCCTTACCTCCACCTGTCTAGGTGGAGAGAAGACTTCATTTTCAAGGGACCATTTGCCAATATCCAGTTCTATATCTATTAGGGACACTGATAGGCCTCCTCCAACTGTTGAGATTTTCTGATGGCTTAACGTCTCAGATGGTGATTATGTGGCTTTCCAAATACTATAGGTGATTGGCTTAATCAAGTAAGTCAATGGAAAAATGTGCCTCATCCATTCACCTTCCTACAGTTCTAATGTCAACCATGGAGGCACCAGTTCAGACCTTGCCTCCATCAACTGCTCTGGCCAGAGTGCTGACTCAGCTTCACCTCAACTTCTTCCTTCTGTTGTTCCTGGGAGTTCCCCATCTCCAGGAGCCCCATCAGAGTCACATACCCACCTAGGATACCTTTATAAGCCTCTGTTCAGCTCAATGGTGATTCCCTCAAGTTCCAGCAACACTAAGAGAACTCATTCAGGTCAGCTTTCCTCTCACAGGCAGTGTGATGACTAAGGCCCTCCTTGCAGACCTGATAATAAAAAGAACCGCCACTTTTTTTTTTAAACATCTTTATTGGAGTATAATTGCTTTACAATGGTGTGTTAGTTTCTGCTGTATAACAAAGTGAGTCAGCTATACATGTACATATATCCCCATATCCCCTCCCTCTTGCGTCTCCCTCCTACCCTCCCTATCCTACCCCTCTAGGTGGTCACAAAGCACCGAGCTGATCTCCCTGTGCTGTGCGGCCGCTTCCCACTAGCTATCTGTTTTACATTTGGTAGTGTATATATGTCCATGCCACCTCCACTTTTTGAATCCTCACTAGGTATTAACATATAGTGGGCACTCAATAGAGGTGATTCCTTATCCATTTGGCAACATTGTGAAATGTCTGTAATTTCATTTTATAGATAAGGAAAAATCAAATTCAGCAAAGTTAACTGGTTTGCCCAAAGCCCCAAAGCCAGTTAGATGGATCTGGGACTTGAGCCTAGATTAATCAGATTTCTATTACACAGGTTGCCTTTCCTATCTCTGTACAATGATCCATTTGAACCAAGTGTAATATGGCTGCCAAACGAGGCTGATTTAGAGATCCTTGTAAACAATGTTTTACTGCCAACCAGCCAGCCACCAAAAGGATCTGGGAATTGAAGGTATTTTGCACTTACTGAAGGGGTGGGAATAGAAGAAGGCACTGCTTACAGAATCAGGCGTTATGGTCTCTGAGCTAGAGGATATTTATAAGAAACCCTTCAAAATGGTAGACAGGAGAGATAGCTCTCCCTCTTTCCAAGGCAACTACTCGTTTCTCTAATCATTGGCTTAAACATTTTGTCTTCTCTAGTCAGAATGGCCAGAACTAGGAGACATCTATAAACCACAAAAGAAATTAATACAAGTGTGTTTCACCAGCTCATCACTGGACTGGGACCCCCTTGAGAAAACAGAAAAATCTGGCCTATTCACCTTTGTCTCACTTACACCAGTACCTGGCTCTTGAAAGGTACTCACTAAACACTTGTGCAGAACTAAATGAAATACTTTGTCGATGAAAAAATGAATCAGTCAATCTAAGAGAAAGAAATGTAAAATTTTATTCGAGCCAAATTGAAGATTATAACCCAGGAAGAGCTCAGAAAACTCAGAGAACTGTTCTGCCCATTACAAGTCTAAACACTGTTATATAAGTTTGAGACAGAGGCTTATCCATTAAATGGTATATTATTGACAGTTTACACAATCTAGCGGGTGGTGGGTTCTGGGTCATTGTGGCCCCTTACAAGATTAGAAGGGAATGTTACCTTCTAAGGAGTTGTCTTGTCGATGCTAGGAGAATGTTGCTCTTTATGGATGAGCAGGTATTTCTGCCAGTGGGGAGGTTTGGTTGATGCATAATGCAGATACACAATGCACAGTAGAGGGGAAAGAGGAGGCCAAAGGGCAGAGAAATCGTTTTATGTTTAAATTTTTCCTGTCTTGCCATAAAATATGAATTTCACAGTCTGTTTCTGAAATAGTGAATGTGGGGTTTTTTGTTTGGGGTTTTTTTGGTGGTGTTGTTTGGTTTTGTTTTGGTCAGTTCCAAAAATCACATTTATCCTGAATGAGCTAGGATTTGCAATCACTGAGAAATGTCAAAGAAATGATGTACCAGCTTTGAAGAGAGTTGTATAAAGATAATCCTAAAAATATTTTTTGCTGGAAGTAGACGTTGAAGAGAACAGGTAGTGGTCTCAGAACTTTAGAGCCAAAAGATCTTTGTGATCATCACATCACTGATTCTCATCCTCGGACAGAAAAGAAACAGAAGCTAGAGGTGGGAAGTGACTTGACCAAGGTCACACATATCTAGGACTGATGTTGCCTTTAGGATGCAGGAAGGTTCTGGTTCTTCTGTTTCAGTGACATTCCACATGCTTTATAGCCTCAGTATATTCATTTCTTTGCAAGTTAACATTCAGCCGGTAAGATAATTACTAACTTCAGCTCTGCCCCTGAGGTGCCTTTGCAAAACGCCAGGGCTCCACTGAACACAGTTTGAAAACTACCAACTTAGATAATTTATCACTGGTTATTTAAACTTTTAGCACATTCAAGCTAAAATGTCTTTTAATTCCCTGAAAACCGGCTATTCTCATTGGCAGCATTTATTCTTCTCTTCCTTTCCTGATGAATAAACCCATTAATGAAAGAATGTGCTTTGTACTTTCTTTTGTGCTGTTATCCATCTGAATTAACATGTGTGTGGGCAGAGCTCAAGTTGTGAGACCAACATCCTCTGCTGGGGGGACCCTCTTGTGGGTCTCAAACCCAAGGGAGCCCAAGCTTGCTTTGCAGTGATGGCAAAACGGTGCTCTTTAGACCTGAATCACTGAGTCTGAAATTTCTAAGTTTGAAATTCTGAGTAAGACAGAGCTGCAGGAAAGAATGATAAACAACCTGATTATCTCTATATTGGTAAAGCAGTGATGGAGAATTCTAGACTAATGAAGCCAGAGACATCTCATTTTAAGCCAGTATTTTCTGTAAAACTTCCTAATAGCTTGTAATAACAAGGATCATTTATTGGATGTTTACCCCATGCTTAGAATTTACACAACCATATGAGACAAGTACCATTGTAATTCTCATTTTACCAATGAGAAAACTGAGGCTTAGCAGTTGGAGTTCTTAACTCAAAGAAACATACTCTGGCTAAATAAAGCAGAGTTGGGGTAGAGAGATACTGGAGAGGAGAGATATCTTGAAGGGTTTTAGTGGTGACACCAAGGGGAGCTGGGGGAGGGAAGATTTTCTCAATCTTTATTATGTAGGATGTGGAAGTTGAGTATAGACTCTGGAGCCAGACTGCTGAGATTAGAATCCTGGCTCCACCCCTTACTCTATGTGACCTTGAACTGGGTCTCTCAGTTTCCCCATCTGTAAAGTGGGTATAATAATAGAACCTGTCTCAAAGAACAGCTGTGTTTAAAAGCAGTTAGCTCAGTGCCTTACTCACTGTGGGATCTCAACATGAGTGTTATCATCAGCTAGTGTATAAAGTGCTATGTACTGGGTTGGCCAAAAAGTTTGGGTTTTTCATAACATCTTACAGAAAAACCTGAACAAATTTTTGGCCACCCCAATAAATGTGCTTTCAAGTCCCCTCCTTGCGTCAGCCTCTCTCCCAGCAGATTGCTGCCCTTGAATTCCACCTATAAACTCTAACTGTATTAATCAGTTCTGGTCATCACTAGTGGCAGCTGTGGCCCAATGATATGTCCTTCAACCTCTGATTGGTCCAGGCAGAGATGTAGGGGGAGCATCCCACCAATGGAAACAGACCTAATCATCTCAGTCTCTCAAAAAACACCAGAAAATATTCCTTGAAATCATAAGGATCTTTCAAAAGACAAGTATTTGGAGGATAAACAATAAGGAATGGCCTGGATTGTTTATACAGATCTCCTGTGATTGGAGACTGGAGTCATAAATTGAATCCTGGCATGAAACAAAGTACACACGAGGGAAGGCTTGAACTGGGACATCAGCTTTCGTTCTCCAGTGTAGTTGCTACACCACAAATCCCCAGGAGCAGGCCTGCCAAGCAGGAACACTCACTAGCTCTCCAATGCAGTCCCTAAGGCTGCCTCCTAATAAGTCTGGCAGAGATAAACAGGGTGATCGCCCAGGCAACTGCATTATAGGGGAGAACCTCCACCATGTAGAGAGGGTGGTATGACCACTGCCAGAGTGTCTGAGCTGCAAAATGCTGGCCTCTTTGCACAAGCTCTAAAACCAGAGAAAGAGCCCAAATTTGCCAAAGAGCTATATGGGAACAGAGTAAGAAGAGACTTTTAAAAAAAGATAATTATTCTAATAAAACACTAAATTTACAAGAAAAAAAAAAACAAAGGTACTTTCCTAGGAATTCTAATCTCACCATCAAAAAAGGACTTTGCACAACTCATCTCCCTGGAAAAGGTAGGGGAAAGCATCTCCCTGGCATAGCCTCGGGCCTTATAGATTCAGATCGGGACATCATTTTTCCTTGGTTCATGAGAGCTGCATCTTTTTTGTTTTTGTTCCTAAATTTCCTCTTACATAAAAGAACCAAAATTCCTTCCTGAAGCCTCTGGTTCCCAGAACTTGCTTAGGAAGAATTTGATGTTATAAATGCAGAACCGCTTGCTTGCTTCATGACCTTGGCAAGTCACCAAACTTTGCTGAGACTTGGTTTCTCCTCTATAGAGTCCTGGCTTTCTCTGCCCAACATGCCTTCCTCCATTTTCTCTGTTAGGTGGGCTCCATCTCACAAACCATGGCGTTGCCGCTGTAGAAATAAAAGCTCTCCGATACAGTCTTGCTTCTGCAGCCTCTCTTGCAGCCATGGGTGAACTTAGAGTTTAAATTCTGTGAGTTGGATCTTTGAATTCAAGGCAGGATCTACCTGGAATCTGTTCACATGAGAGTGGTGTCAGCCATTAAATTCAGTCTCTGGAGACACAGTGACAACCACTGGGCCCAGGGATGCTGGGGAAAGTGGTGATGCTGGGAGGTCAATGCCCAGTATGTGTGTGTGTGTGGCAGGGGGAACACACATTTTCTACTCCATGTGTTTCCATGGGGAGGAGCCTCCCTAAGGTAACACTGGTCTTGCCTCTCCATGTCACCAGATCACTGAATTGCGAGCTAACTTATCTATGGAAAACATGATTCCCAGTCTGCTTTCTACTATCTAGTAAAAAGAGTCTAAGCCTATGAGGGGAGAGGTGTGTGGATGAAGGGAAATCTGGGTTTTCCTGCTGTGCCAGTCCTGGGGCAGGTAATTCTGCTTAATTCTGAAATGAGGTGTTAGCATTCCCGTATTAGTCCTAAAATCCATCTGCTTTTTTAAAAACTTCAATTTATTTCAGAAGGAAACTTTATATGATCACTAATGGAAAATGATTCTTAACATTAAGCATGCATAAACTTTAAATACATGACTGTTAAAAATAAATATACTTGTCTACCACTTATAATCATCTTCAGATCAGTGGTATGTGAGTTTTATTTTGAAAAACAGTCCATTATGCTATACTGCCTCCTTTTTTTTGTTGTTTTGTTTTTTAAATAGAGATAGGTCATTTTTGTCCTGAGGTAAGAAATGATAGACTGCACAGAAATGAGACTTAAACAATACTTATACAGTCACACTAAATAGGTTCTTATGGCAATTATGCAAATTTCACTTTCTCTTTAATAATGTAGCTTTCTAGTTAGTGTTGGAATTAGGTGGTGTGAATCCTCCAGCTTATTTTCAAGATTGTTTTGGTTATATTAGGTCCTTTGCATTTCCACATAAATTTTCGAATAACTTGTCACTTCAAAAAACAAGTCTGATGAGGTTTTGATTGGGATTGTACTGAATTTAGAGATGAAATTTTGGGAAAATGGACATTTTTAACATTGGGTCATCTTTTCTATGAACATGGCATATCTGCCCATTTAATTAGGTCTTTAATTTCTCTCAGCAATATTTTGTAGTTTTTAGTGTAAAGTTTTTGCATTTCTTTGATTAAATTGATTCCTATTTTGTGTTTATGATATAAAATTGTCTTAGTTTTATTTACATTTAAAAAATTAATGTTATATATTGGTGCTAATATGTAGACATATGATTGATTTTTGTATATTGTTTTTTTTTTTTTTTTTTGCCGTACGCAGGCCTCTCACTGTTGTGGCCTCTCCCATTGAAGAGCACAGGCTCTGGATGCGCAGGCTCAGTGGCCATGGCTCGTGGGCCCAGCCACTCCATGGCATGTGGGATCTTCCTAGACCAGGGCATGAACCCGCATCCCCTGCACTGGCAGGCGGACTCTCAACCACTGCGCCACCAGGGAAGCCCTGTATATTGTTCTTATATCCTAGAGCCTTGTTAGATTCACCTATTAGTTCTAGTAACTTTTTGTACATTCCACAGGAATTTTAATGTAAACATTCATGCTGTCTGTGAAAAAAATGACAACTTTTCCCTTTGCAATCTTGATGACTGTATTTCACTGTTTGGCCATATAAAACTGGCTAGTATCTCCAGTACAATGTTGAATAGAGGCCGTGAGAGTTGACATTATTGCCTTGTTCATGAAATTAGGGAGAAAGTACTCAATATTTCATTATTATATGTGATGTTAGTTTTTTTTAAGAGAGGCCCTTTTTAAGGTTGAGTAACTTCTCTCTATTTCTAATTTGCTGAGAATTGTATTGTGAATAGCTGCTGAATTTTGTCAAATGCTTTTAATGCTATTTAAATGATCATGTGGTTTTTCTCTTATATTATTAATGGTGAATTACATTGATTGATTTTTGAATATTAAACCAACCTTGTATTCCAGGGATAAACCTGTGATAAGGATATATTTTCTTTTTGAATTTTTAATATTTTGATAAGACTTTTTGTGTCACTATTCATGAGATATGCTTTTTTCTCTTTTCTTGTATTGTCTTTAAAAAACTTTTGTGTTGGGATTATTTTGGCCTCAAAACAAGTTAGGAATATTCCCTCTTCTAATTTTGGAAAGAATTTAAGATTGGTGTTATGTCTTCCTTCACTGTTTGATAGAATGTACTAGTGAAACCGTTTGGATCTGGAATCCTTTTTGTGGAAAGGTTTTAATAAAAAATTCAATTAAAATAACAGATATATGGATATTCAGAGTTTCCATTTCTTCTTTTGTCAGTTTTGGTGAGCTGTTTTTCAAGGAATTTGTGCATTTTATTTAAATCGAGTTTATTGACAGTTGTGCACCATAATGCCTTATTATTCTGTTACTGTCTGTAAAATCTGTGATGATACTCCCTCTTTCATTTTCAGTATTCATAAATTGTTTCCTTTTTTTTTTGTATCAGTCTCACTAGGGGTTTAGCAATTTTATTAAATTTTTCAATTAATTTTGGGTTTTGTTAAATTTCACAGCTTTTTTTCTGTTTGATTTCTGTTCTTATCTCGGTCTCATCTCTTCCATGTCTTTTGAGTTTAGTTATTTTTTTTGTTTCTTAAGGTGGAAACTTAGGTTATTGGTTCTAAACATTTCCCTTTCAGTTTCTGCCTGCTTTTAGTTTTTCTCTGGTGCCTCTGAAACAACTAGGTAAAATATTTTGTCCATAGTGTATAAGTGTTATCTTCAGAAGAGTCATTCAGTATAAGCCCTTCTGCCACTGCTGAAACTGGAACTCAGTTTTGTTTTGTTTTTGAATTTTTGGCTGCACATGGGCTTCTTCTAGTTGCAGCGAGAAGGGGCTACTCTTCACTGCACGGGCTTCTCATTGTGGAGGCATCTCTTGTTGCCGAGCATGGGCTCTAGGTGCGTGGGCTTCAGTAGTTGTGGCTCGCAGGCTCTAGAGGGCAGGGTCAGTAGTTGTGGTGCATGGGCTTAGTTGCTCCGTGGCATGTGGGATCTTTCTGGGCCAGGGATTGAACCTGTGGTCCCCTGCATTGGCAGGTGGATTCTTAATCACTGGGCCACCAGGGAAGTCCCTGGAACTCAGTTTTAAGCTTCATAATCTTGGGTAAGTATTCTAACCCATGTGTCAACTTCCTCATCTGTAAAGTGGGGGTGATTTAACATACCTTAGAAGATTGTCATGGAAAGCAAATGAGATGATGCATATGAAAACATTTTTGAAAGAATAAACATGATATATACATTATATTACCATTAATGCAACATAAACTTAATAAAAATAAACTCCCATGGCATGTACTTGTATTTCCACTAAAAGTTAAGACACAATACTAAGTCTTCTAATTTTCATGGCCTGGTAGATGAGGAAGATATTCGTTTATCCTTTTCCAATATATTCTAACTAACCTTGTAATTATATGTAGCTTCATATCCAACGGATATTAAAGGTCTATCATGTATATATTAGGCACGTTTATGTGCACTATCTTATTCAATTTCTCACAGAAATAGTGCCCTCCAATTTATCAACATGTGACAATAACTAAAAAATTTTCACACCTTGATTTTCCTCTTAAGAGTCTTAATGAAATCAGAGAAGGCACCTAGATTTATGTGCAAATTGCTTATTGCAGCTTTACCCATAACAAAAAAAGTGGAACCAAAATAAATGTGTATAAAGGATTTGTTGAATTATGATGCATACATATAATGTAATACTATTCAGCTGTGAAAAACATTCAGATTATTTTATCACATGGGAAAATGTATATAATATTAAGTGTAAAGTATAAGATTACTGTTTAAACATGAGGAATTAGAAAAAAGTAGCCAAAAGGAAATATACCAGCAGAAGCAAAAAGAACTACAATCCTGCAGCCTGTGGAAAGAAAACACATTCACAGCAAGATAGACAAGATGAAAAGGCAGAGGCCTATATACCAGATGAAGGAACAAGATAAAACCCCAGAAAAACAACTAAATGAAGTGCAGATAGGCAACCTTCCAGAAAAAGAATTAAGAATAATGATAGTGAAGATGATCCAGGCCCTCAGAAAAAGAAAGGAGGCAAAGATTGAGAAGATGCAAGAAATGTTTAACAAAGATCTAGAAGAATTAAAGAACAAACAAACAGAGATGGACAATACAATACCTGAAATGAAAACTACACTAGAAGAAATCAATAGCAGAATAACTGAGGCAGAAGAACGGATAAGTGACCCAGAAGACAGAATGGTGGAATTCACTGCTGTGGAACAGAATAAAGAAAAAAGAAGGAAAAGAAGTGAAGACAGCCTAAGAGACCCCTGGGACAATATTAAATGCAACAACATTCGCATTATAGGGGTCCCAGAAGGAGAAGAGAGAGAGGAAGGAACAGAGAAAAGATTTGAAGAGACTATAGTCAAAAACTTCCCTAACAGGGGAAAGGAAAGAGCCACCCAAGTAAGGAAGCACAGCGAGTCCCATACAGGATAAACCCAAGGAGAAACATGCCGAGACACACAGTAATCAAACTGGCAAAAATTAAAGACAAAGAAAAATTATTGAAAGCAGCAATGGAAAAATGAAAAATAATATACAAGGGAACTCCCATAAGGTTAACAGCTGATTTCTCAGCAGAAACTCTACAAGCCAGAAGGGAGTGGCATGATATACTTAAAGTGATGAAAGGGAAGAAACTACAACCAAGTTTACTCTATCCAGCAAGGATCTCATTCAGATTCGATGGAGAAATCAAAAGCTTTACACATAAGCAAAAGCTAAGAGAATTCAGCACCACCAAACCAGCTCTACAACAAATGCTAAAGGAACTTCTCTAGGTGGGAAACACAAGAGAAGAAAAGGACCTACAAAAACAAACCCAAAACAATTAAGAGAATGGTCATAGGAACATACATATCGATAATTACCTTAAATGTGAATGGATTAAATGCTCCAACCAAAACACACAGGCTTGCTGAATGGATACAAAAAAAAGACCCATATATATGCTGTCTACAAGAGACCCACTTCAGACCTAGGAACACATACAGACTGAGAGTGAGGGTATGGAAAAAGATATTCCATGCAAATGGAAATCAGAAGAAAGCTGGAGTACCTATACTCATATGAGATAAAATAGACTTTAAAATAAAGAATGTTATAAGAGACAAGGAAGGACACTACATAATGATCAAGGGATCAATCCAAGAAGAAGATATAACAATTATAAATATATATGCACCCAACATAGGAACACCTCAATACATAAAGCGATTGCTAACAGCTATAAAATAGGAAATCAACAGTAACACAATAATAATTGGGGACTATAACACCTCACTTACACCAATGGACAGATCATCCAAAATGAAAATAAATAAGGAAACAGAAGCTTTAAATGACACAATAGACCAGATAGATTTAATTGATATTTATAGGGCATTCCATCCAAAAACAGCAGATTACACTTTCTTCTCAAGTGCGCATGGAACATTCTCCAGGATAGATCACATTTGGGTCACAAATCAAGCCTCAGTAAATTTAAGAAGATTGAAATCATATCAAGCATCTTTTATGACCACAATGCTATGATATTAGAAATGAATTACAGGGAAAAAACCCGTAAAAACCACAAACACATGGAGGCTAAACAATACGTTACTAAATAACCAAGAGATCGCTGAAGAAATCAAAGAGGAAATCGAAAAATACCTAGAGACAAATGACAATGAAAACACGACGATCCAAAACCTATGGGATGCAGCAAAAACAGTTCTAAGAGGGATGTTTATAGCTATACAAGCCTACCTCAAGAAACAAGAAAAATCTCAAGTAAACAATCTAACCATATACCTAAAGGAACTAGAGAAAGAAGAACAAACAAAACCCAAAGTTAGCAGAAGGAAAGAAATCATAAAGATCAGAGCAGAAATAAATGAAATGGAAACAAAGAAAACAATAGCAAAGATCAATAAAAGTAAAAGCTGGTTCTTTGAGAAGATAAACAAAATTGCTAAACCATTAGCCAGACTCATCAAGAAAAACAGGGAGAGGACTCAAATCAATAAAATTAGAAATGAAAAAGAAGTTACAACACTGCAGAAATACAAAGCATCCTAAGACACTACTACAAGCAACTCTATGCCAATAAAATGGACAACCTGGAAGAAATGGACACATTCTTAGAAAGGTATAACCTTCCAAGACAGAACCAGGAAGAAACAGAAAATATGAACAGACCAATCACAAGTAATGAAATTGAAACTGTTATTAAAAATCTTCCAACAAACAGAAGTCCAGGACCAGATGGCTTCACAGGTGAGTTCTATCAAACATTTAGAGAAGAGCTAACACCCACCCTTCTCAAACTCTTCCAAAAAATTGCAGAGGAAGGAACACTCCCAAACTCATTCTATGAGGCCACCATCACCCTGATACCAAAACCAGACAAAGATACTACAAAACAAGAAAATTACAGACCAATATCACTGATCAATATCGATTCAAAAACCCTCAACAAAATACTAGCAACCAGAATCCAACAACACATTAAAAGAATCATACACCACGATCAAGTGGGATTTATCCCAGGGATGCAAGGATTCTTCAGTATACGCAAATCAATCAATGTGATATACCATATTAACAAATTGAAGAATAAAAACCAGATGATCATCTCAATAGATGCAGAAAAAGCTTTTGACAATATTCAACACCCATTTATGATAAAAAAACTCTCCAGAAAGTGGGCATAGAGGGAACCTACCTCAACATAATAAAGGCCATATATGACAAACCCACAGCAAACATCATTTTCAATGGTGAAAAACTGAAAGAATGAAAGAATGCTCAACATCATTAATCATTAGAGAAATGCAAATCAAAACTACAATGAGATATCATCTCACAACAGTCAGAATGGCCATCATCAAAAAATCTAGAAACAATAAATGCTGGAGAGGGTGTGGAGAAAAGGGAACCCTCTTGCACTGTTGGTGGGAATGTAAATTGATAAAGCCACTGTGGAGAACAGTATGGAGGTTCCTTAAAAAACTACAAATAGAACTACCATATGACCCAGCAATCCCACTACTGGGCATATATCCTGAGAAAACCATAATTCAAAAAGAGTCATGTACCAAAATGTTCATTGCAGTTCTATTTACAATAGCCCAGAGATGGAAAAAATGTAAGTGTCCATCATCAGATGAATGGATAAAGAAGATGTGGCACATATATACAATGGAATATTACTCAGCCATAAAAAGAAACGAAATTGAGCTATTTGTAGTGAGGTGGATGGACCTAGAGTCTGTCATACGGAGTGAAGTCAGAAAGAGAAAGACAAATACCATATGCTAACACATATATATGGAATTTAAGGGGAAAAAAATGTCATGAAGAACCTACATGTAAGACAGGAATAAAGACACAGACCTACTAGAGAATGGACCTGGGGATATGGGGAGGGGGAAGGGCAAGCTGTGACAAAGCGAGAGAGAGGCATGGACATATATACACTACCAAACGTAAGGTAGAGAGCTAGTGGGAAGCAGCCACATAGCACAGGGAGATCAGCTCAGTGCTTTGTGACCACCTGGAGGGGTGGGATAGGGAGGGTGGGAGGGAGGGAGATGCAAGAGGGAAGAGATATGGGAACATATGTATATGTATAGCTGATTCACTTTGTTATAAAGCAGAAAGTAACACACCATTGTAAAGCAATTATACTCTAATAAAGATGTTAAAAAAAAAAAGAAAAAAAAGAAAAACTGAAAGAATTTCCTCTACAATCAGGAACGAGATAAGGATGTCCACTCTCACCACTATTATTCAACATAGTTTTGGAAGTCCTAGCCACAGCAATCAGAGAAGAAAAAGAAATAAAAGGAATACAAATTGGAAAAGAAGAAGTAAAACTGTCATTGCTTGCATATGACATGATACTATATATAGAGAATCCTAAAACTGCCACCAGAAAACTACTAGAGCTAATCAATGAATTTGGTAAAGTTGCAGGATACAAAATTAATGCACAGAAATCTCTTGCATTCCTATATACTAATGATGAAAAATCTGAAACAGAAGTTATGGAAACACTCCCATTTACCATTGCAACAAAAAGAATACTATACCTAGGAATAAACCCACCTAAGGAAACAAAAGGCCTGTATACAGAAAACTATAAGACACTGATGAAAGAAATTAAAGATGATACCAACAGATGGAGAGATATACCATGTTCTTGGATTGGAAGAATCAACATCGTGAAAATGACTCTACTACCCAAAGCAGTCTACAGATTCAATGCAATCCCTATCAAATTACCAATGGCATGTTTTATGGAACTAGAGCAAATCATCTTAAAATTTGTATGGAGACAAAAAAGACCCCGAATAGCCAATGCAGTCTTGAGGGAAAAAAGCGGAGCTGGAGGAATCAGATTCCTGACTTCAGACTACAAAGCTGCAGTAATCAAGACAATATGCTACTGGCACAAAAACAGAAATATACATCAACGGAACAAGATAGAAAGCCCAGAGATAAACCCACGCACCTATGGTCAACTAATCTATGACGAAGGAGGCAAGGATATACAGTGGAGAAAAGACAGTCTCTTCAATAAGTGGTGCTGAGAAAACTGGACAGCTACATATAAAAGAATGAAATTAGAACACTCTCTTACACCATACACAAAAATAAACTCAAAATGGATTCGAGACCTAAATGTAAAACCAGACGCTATAAACCTCTTAGAGGAAAACATAGGAAGAACACTTTGACATAAATCACAGCAAGGCCTTTTATGACCCAACTCCTACAGTAATGGAAATAAAAACAAAAATAAACAAATGGGACCTAATGAAACTTCAAAGCTTTTGCGCAGAAAAGGAAACCATAAACAAGACGAAAAGACAGCCGTCAGAATGGGAGAAAATATTTGCAAATGAATCAACAAAGGATTAATCTCCAAAATATATAAACAGCTCATGCAGCTCAATGTTAAAGAAACAAACAACCCAATCCAAAAATGGGCAGATGACCTAAATAGACATTTCTCCAAAGAAGACATACAGATGGCCAAGAAGCACACGAAAAGCTGCTCAACATCACTAATCATTAGAGAAATGCAAATCAAAACTACAATGAGGTATCACCTCACACCAGTTAGAATGGGCATCATCAGAAAATCTACAAACAACAAATGCTGGAGAGGGTGTGGAGAACAGGGAACCCTCTTGCATTGTTGGTGGGAATGTAAATTGATACAGCCTCTATGGAGAACAGTATGGAGGTTCCTTAAAAAGCTAAAAATAGAATTACCATACGATCCAGCAATCCCACTACTGGGCATATACCAGAGAAAACCATAATTCAAAAAGACACATGCACCCCAGTTTTCATTGCATCAGTATTTACAATAGCTAGGTCATGGAAGCAACCTAAATGCCCATTGACAGACGAATGGATAGAGAGGTTGTGGTACATATATACAATGGAATATTACTCAGCCATAAAAAGGAACGAAATTGAGTCATTTGTTGAGATGTGGATGGATCTAGAGACTGTCATACAGAACGAAGTAAGTCAGAAAGAGAAAAACAAATATCGTATATTAACGCATATATGTGGAACATAGAAAAATGGTACCAATGAACCGGTTTGCAGGGCACAAGTTGAGACACAAATGTGGAGAAAAAATGTATGGACACAAAGGGGGGAAAGCCGTAGGTGGGTGGGGATGCTGGTGTGATGAATTGGGCCATTGGGATTGACATGTATACAGTGATGTGTATAAAATTGATGACAAATAAGAACCTGCAGTATAAAACAAACAAACAATCAAAAAAAGGAAATATACCAAAATGTTAATAATGATTATCTCTGGAGTGATACAATTAGGGATGTGAGTCTTTCTTCCATTCTTTGCCGAGGTTCTAAATTCTTCACAGGAATGTATGAGTTTAGCTTTCAGTTTCTCTTTTGGATGCAGAGACGCTCTGAATTGGGTTAATCTTAATCAATTCAGTAAACAGCCTCCTCATTGGTCCATGCATAGCCATTATTTATTCATTTGTTTATTACAGTGTGGTAAGTACTCATATACACAAGGCTAAATCTAAAAGCTAGGACTAAAATAAAAATTTGCATCTAGACATGAATCTTCTCCTATCCCACTCACTACTTTTCTTTACTCAAGATAACCACTTTCCTAAATCTCATAATTCCCTTCTTTTCCTTTTAATAAAGTTGTATATGGATACATGCTTTTGTAAAGCTATATAAGCCATATATTTTTTTATCTTGGTGGCTTCAACTTTAAGAGCATAGTATGTTATATATTATCTTCTAGGACTTTATTCACTTAATATTGCTGAAATTCATCTGTATTGATGTGTATGCCACTGGAGATCATTTATTTTGATTACTATGTAATATTCTATTGTGCAACTATATTACTGTTCTTTCTGTATTTTAGGTTATTTCCAGACTTTTCCTGTTATGAACAGTACTATGGGTATTCTTGTACATGTCTTCCCAGTGTCCCTGTATACCAATTTGGATATAAACCTGTGAGTGGAAATTCTTGTCATAGGGTATGTGAAACTTCAAACTGTTTTTCCAAAGTGGTCGCATCAGTCCATACATATTCCCACCAGCAGTGTATGAGATCCTATGAATCTGTATCCTTACCAGCATTTGGTATTGCCAGATGTATTGCTTTTATATTCAGGAAAAGAAGGTTTCTAAAACAAACTAAGAACAAAAACAAAACTGCCTTGCCCTCCCTTCCCCCAAACTCCAGGAAAGATTCGGGGCACAGGAAGTGGTATATAAAACTATTCCTCCACTAACAGCTTTTCACCTTCTTCTAGCTCTAGAAACCCTCTTCTAGCAATGAGTTGGAAACAGTGTGGGGGTGTGAGAAGTAGGAAAACTGCAGAATTTTGTGTCATGAGGACTCTTTCCAGCAGATGGTGAAATTATTCTGAATAATTAGAATTAGAATTCTAATTAAAATTAGAAACCTCTTATTCTCTCTCTTTCTTTTTGTCTGTCTTTCCACCTCTTCCTCTTTCTCTCCTGAAATACGAACACTGGACCAGACATATCATTTTTATTCTCTGCAGTATGTTCCTAAAATACTCACCTTGCAATCCTCTGCAAATATCAGAGAACTGACCTGCTATCTAGTGTTTTCTTTTTTCTTGGCTACAGAGTAAGAACCTGCCAGTTCTAAGTGGGGTGAGGGGTTCCCTGAACAAGCATTGCAGAGAATGAGAAATTCAGAACCATAAGAATTGGAAAACCTATTTCAACAGCAGCACTGCTTGCCTCTCCTTTCAAAATTGAGTCCTAGTTTCTATCACTTTGCAGTAGCCTGTGACATGATACAGAACACCAGATGGACATGAGAAGCTGTGATTTTGCCCATTGATTCTGAGAAAGGTAGGCAGCCCACTTTTAAATATACAGAAAAACAACCAGGATAAGCTTGAGGGCCAAACTGATTCTCAGCCTGGAATTATCATTCAGCCTAGAGGGCAGACCCCAGAGGCAGAGCTCCACAGCAATTTTACAAGGTAAATCAGCCTGCCTCAGGACAGTGGTTTTCCAACTAGGTTTAGCAGGGTCCTCTCAGCGCTCTGGAGAAAGGAGAGTCAGGGAGGCAGTTAGAAACCCACTTTGAGATAGAAATAGAGTAGCTTCAAAAAGTCTTTAATGTATTTGGTCAAAATCAATTTTCTTATGAAAAAAAAATTTTTTTTTTTGGGCCATGCAGCTTACAGGATCTTAGTTCCCTGACTGAGATCAAACCTGTGTCCCCCTGCAGTGGAAGCACAAAGTCCTAACCACTGGACTGCCAGGGAATTCCCAATAGTCCTCTATTTTAAAGAAAGTTTAGAGACCATTGACAATGTTTAGATCTTAAAGGTCTAAGAATAACAGAGGTATAGATCTGAAACACACTTTGGAACAGCAGAGTTATATGAGATGAAGTTAGATGTGGATTCTATGTTGCAGAAGGCAGGTCCATGTGATTTCAAGACCAGCCAAGCGGGAAATAAGGCTTGACTCTTCTGATAAAAATTAAGGAGCTGAACATAAGACTCTTAATTCAACATGAGTAAAATTATTAGGGGGAAGGAATCTGTGCCACTTTTGTTCACCATTGTCTTGTGTGCCTAGCACAGTGCCTGGTACATAATGGGTGTTGAAAGACTTGAAAAAGGAAGAAAGAAAAAGGATGGAGGGAGGCATATCATGTGGGCAGGACCAAGAGTCTTTTTATAAAATAATTAAGATTTTTCCAAAAAATACACACACACACACACACACACAGGAGAATCTCAAGTTTTTCACCAGAGAGCACAATGAAGAAAAATTCAGAATACTAATTAGCAAACATTTACCTCATCTACAGAAAAATTCTAACGTACCTGTCACACATCTCGCTTTAAACAGCAATGGTTCCTTCCAGTAGAAATTGGTTGTGAAATTGTTACCGAGTCCAAGCTCATACTGCTCACCACATGACAGGCCAATAAATCGCAAGATAAATTGTTGGGGCAAGGAATAGTGACTTTATTCAGAAAGCCAGCAGACCGAGAAGATGGTGGACTTGTGTTCCAAAGAACCATCTTGCCTGAGCTAGAATTCAGGCTTCGTTTGTACTAAAAGGGGAGGAAGTAAAGCCAAACATTTCCTGGCCAGGCAGCCTCTGGAGGGGAAGTTTAATTTCTCTCTTCCTGCAGTCATTCACAGGAGGGCCTTGTTGGGATGTTTCATGGTATTTTAGCTTATGTTTTCGTCTAGGCAATCTGTTTTCCCGTGCTTCCTCCTTTTGGTAGCACATCGTTCCTTCCCCAATGGTGGCTTCTCTCTCGGGGTTACTCATCTTCCGGGAATCCAATGCTGCTGACCCGAAAGTGGCATTTCGTTTTGCATCTTCCTTCTGTCGCTGTTCCCTGTTGAACACTTTAAAAGCAACATCTACCCATTGAGAAGGGTTCATTCCAAATGCATCATCTAATCTTTGCAACTTTCTCCTGATATCTGAGGCACTTTGCCCAAAGAGGTCAAGTTTACCATTCTAATATTTTCAGGGGCCTCAGGATCTGCGTTCGTATACTGTCTGTAGGCCTGATAAATCTTTTCCAAAAGTTCAGAGGGGTCTTCGTTTTTTTGCTGAATTTCTTGAATTCTGTTCAAACTCTTTTGCTTTGGTTCCCCTTTTTAAAGCCCTGCCAAAGATGCACAAAGAAGCAGTGCCCTAATACTGGTGTTCCTCCCTCATTGGGGTCCCAATTTGGTTCAGCTGTGGGTACTGCCAAATGGGCTTCAAGTGTAGAAGATCCTCCTGTAAGGAGGTTTGCGATCTTCCCAATTAAACAAGCCTGAGAAACCCAGGCGGCTGGTCATTTGCATTTAGCCTCCCATGAGATAAAAACATAAAGGAAATTGCTCTGCCCCAGAGTGGCTCCTGGCCCAAACTGGGTGCCTTGTCAGGTCTTAGATGGCAATACCAGACCAAATCCCCGTAACCCACGAACTAACACAGGATTTTCTAATTGGTCCCTATAAGGAGGGGCAGTCCTGAGCCCCAGTGTCAGGAACTGGGGCTCGATATGAATAGAAGGTGGGGGAAGGAGTGGATGTATCAGAGCGGCTAAGACTGCTAGCCCAGGTGGAGGAATTAAGGTTTGAAGCAACATATCCTCCCTTTCATTCCCTTCCTTACTTTCCTTGATGTAGTAGCACAAATGCTTGCATATAAAGGACTTCGTCATTCTTCCCCACTTCAGAAAATAGTTATAGAGTCATTCAAAAGCCACTGTAAAACCATAAATAGCAATTGATCATCTCTAACCATTAAAAGGATGCCCTTTTGCCTTGGCATCAACCAACCAGGCTGAATTCTGGGCTAGGGCTTTTGGTGATTTTAGGAACCAAGTAGAACTTTTCTCTTCTCCTTGGGAATGTCCCATAGACAGGTTTTTTCTTTTTTGTTCCTTTCCCCCATTTGGCATCAGTAAACGTTTTAAATATCACAAAACTGATTTGGTTGTACATGGAGAAACAGTACCAAACAAACTGAAATGAACAATCCAAAGAACAAAACAGAAAATCCTAAATAAACCCTCAAGTTTGGTCTTGGGGTTTTACGTATACCACCGACACAGGAGACTGCAAACGATGTAATTAACACAGCAAGGGTAGCAGTACATGGTGCACAGGGTCCCAAGATAATCCTGCCTAAACCCCTCTGGAGATCCTGACAGGTACTGTGGCTACACATTGTTACAATAAAATAGCACCTACAATAAAATAGTATCTTCTCACTCATGGATTCATGGCTGTAATCAGATCACTTACGCAAAATGTGCCTCAGAGGACTTTTTAGGGATAGTTGAAATATTCCCCATTTTTTGAGACAGGAATACAAGACAAAACACAAACAGCACACACAAATGCTAGCATCCAAAGAAATGAACTGGTTCACAAATCAGGTAAAAGTCCAACAACCCTTCCCTGTTTCCAACAGGGTACCCCACTCAAATACAAACCGAACTTGCTTATTCTGGAGCAAAAGCCCCAAACAGAGAGAAAATAATGTTTCCAGCTGCACACACTGGAGCGACTTACCCTAGTGTATGGAGCCTGTTGGTTCTTAAATGTTGATTCCTTGATCCAACTGCCAAGCTCTGGGGCAGCGGGTGCTGCTTCGACTTTGAAGGGCAGGTCCTCAGGACAAGTGGTCCTGGCAGCTGCTAGAACCTTACCCCAAAATTCCCCAACCGGGGCCAGCTGCCCACCAAAAATTGTTACTGAGTCCAAGCTCACACTGCTCACCACACAACATGCCAATAAATTGAGAGGCAAGTCGTTAGGGCGAGGAATTGCGACTTTATTCGGAAAGCCAGCAGACCGAGAAGACGGTGGGCTTGTACCCCCATAGGACCATCTTGCCTGAGTTAGAATTCAGGCTTCTTTTATACTAAAAGGGGAGGGAGTAAAGCCAAACATTTCCTGGTTCCCGTCAGCCTCCAGAGGGGTCGTGTTAATTTCTTCCTGCCTGCAGTCATGCACAGGTGGGCCTGGTCAAGATGCTTCATGTACGCCAAATGATGGTATTTTAGCTTAATGCTCATTACCTGGGAGGCAGGGTTCCCAGAGATGGGCCATTATGTATAATTTAAGCTCATAGGCAACATCCCTTTAGTGATTAACTTGTAATAGAATACAAAGATTCTTTCCTACTACAAAATGAAACTCTAGGAAATTGAATGAGCTCACCTGCTATCTGGAGTTGTAAATAGATACATTATGTTTTTAAGAACACATGCCAAAAATGATTTGGGCTTAGCAGCAATTGTTGCTAAGCCATTCTACCAGAAGGTAGAGAGGTAGAAGCCACGCAATTGGTTCCTGATCACCAGTGCCCAAGAGAGCACTCTTTTCTGTTCTCAACAGCAGGTGGGAATGCAGCCATTCTTTGCCAGGATCATAAAGGGGCCATAAATCAGCACGTATTTTTAACAAAGGGCATAAAACATAATATTGTTCGATCTGGCACCACTCCATGACTAAAAAAATTGTGTGTGTTTTCCAGAAACAATACTTAACTGACTCCAACTCTGAAGGTGGTGTAAAATGCTTGTTCATTATAAGAATCGGTTATCAGGCTTCTATTTTGAATATAACAGCTAAATCCAAAAACTGATTTCAAGCTACAGAATGAAAGGTTGAGAAAAGTTCAACCTGGGGACAACAGACCATCTTACCTATTGTTCATGAGAGATTCCTGCACAAGTGGATCAAGAAGCTATCAGTCCTCCATGGGCCTGGAATCAGGCCAAGCAGCCCTGGAAATTTCAAGCTGACCCTCACCAGGAAGGAAACGAGCACAGCATCTGGGTAACATGTTTAGCAAACGGATAGGACACTAATTCAAAGGGAATAAACTCCATTCATTGTACCGTCTGGTAGGTTCAGATTGGTAAGCAGGTTGCCTGGGACCCTACCTGGCAGAGCAGACCACAAACAGTCTCAGGTGGAAAGTCTTTATTCGAAGATTACTTTTTTTTTTTGAGTCTTTACAATAAACTAAACTCTATGAGAAGACACGATGAAAATCCAACCAGAGAAGAGCCTGTGATCTACGAATTTTAAGACAGTTGTCTTGAGGTCAAAGAGCTGAAAGAAGAAAGGCGTCTGTCTCGATTTGAGCTTCCGTGTTTACATTTGGCCAGTTCATGCCTGGTTGATTATGTCCCAGGGTCTTACCTCATTCGTGGTTGTAATTGCCAAATCCTGGGCCTCCCACAAAGATTCAAGTTTTTTGGAGGCCATAATAAGTTTACATAAGATTTTAAGCTGATAAATTCTAAAGTGACCTCTTCTAAATTCTCTTAATCCATGATCTCAACAGTTTACCCAAAGTTTTTGTTATTGTTATTTCCCTTGTGTTGACAAACCAGGAACACGTGGGGACCATTTGCATCTCCCCAAACATGAAACACTCTGCACCTAATTATGAGTCCGTAGTCTGTACCAGGTGCTTTTCTAGGTCCTAGGCAAACAGCAATGAACAAAGTGAGGTTCTAACACCCATGGAGCTTCCCTTTGTGTTTTAGTCAACAATTCACTATGGAGACCAGAGAGAAGCAGAACATCTCTTGAGGGACCAGACATAGTTTTAAAAGCCCAGAGATGATGTTTAAATGACCTTCATTCATCAAAAAGTCACCCGGAAGATTAGATCTTTCTCTAAAGACTTTCAGAAAGAAAGTCTCCTTCTGCGTCCTGCTCTTCTTAACTACTCAATCTACTAGTTCAATGGTAGGCACCAATAGGCCCCAGTACAGCTTGACCAGGGCAAAGCGGAGGAGGACGTTGTTTATCTGACCCCAAACCATCTTAAGATGGATAAGCAGAGATGGATTCACGATAATATAATGCTGAGACCACCTGTGTGATAAAAATTTCCCTCAGAGAGTCCTCATTTTCAGATTCTCTTTATTAATAGATGATCTAGAGAGGAGGGATTTTAGCTGCAGAAGTTGCAAATACGAGCAAGACATTTCCCAGGGAGAGTTTCAGATGCGACTTACAAACACCAGGCCTTGTTGACGGGCAAGTCATGAAAACTCTGAACCAGAGCAGCAGCCTCCGGGAGAAGTAGGAGGTAAAGCAGCAAGAGGCTATGCTCGGAGAAACGTCTCCAGCTAGAGTTAGTGGCTAACCATGCAAGTGGGGCAGGGAGAGCTGATAAGCTAAAACTGGGAAAGTAGTTTTTGGGCTTCGGCCAGGAGAAGTTCATTCATGACATAGGAGACATAGTTTCAGCCAAGAGGCGGAGGAAAGGCCTGGATGCCATGGGTGGAGAAGGGAACTGATAATGAGGCAGCCAGGGAGTGGGAGTAGACTCCATGAAGCGTGACCGCACTCACCTCCTAACTGGCTTCCCTGCCTCTCCTCCATCCTGCATACCCCTTGCTCTGCGTGCTCACACCCAGGCCCGCAATCCTTCGATAGTGCCATTACCACCTGCACGATAAATGTCAAAATTCTTAGCGCAGACATCCCATCCTAGCATAAACCTGGCTCACAGTTGTTTGCATAACTGCCAGTCTTTGCCACTGGGTTATTCCCTAACAGACTTTGCTCCTAAAGGAATGTACCATTTCTTATTTGGCATTTTATGTCACCCTACCTCTATCCATTATGAAACGGCACTCAACTCACATGGTTGAATGAATGGAAAAATAAGTGAGAGATGGAATGAATGAATGAATGAATGATACCAGCACTGTCTCTGTAAGAATATGTCTCTGAGTCCCAATACGGAAGGTGAAGATAATCTTTGTAAAATGTCTCGATGAGCTGGAAATAAAAATCTCTCTATAAATCCAACATCCCGTTGTTGCTTCGTCATTGTCAAAGCGTTTTATTTTGGTGGTTTGAGTTACCATGATGTTTCTTTATAATTAGACAAGTTCAACAGACGTGAAGATCTCCGACTGGAATAGGATTCTCTCGGCGATATGACAAGTGTGTCTGGAAGCGCTACCGTTTAGCATGACACCAAGACCCAAGACATGTCTAGTTCTGTCAGACCTCCGAGTCGTGCATGTGGAATCAGCGGAATCACCAGGATGATAATTGACTTTACTCTGTGACTCCCCTGTTGGCACATTTATTTTAGCTCTTCTGGCAGAGCTGGAGACTTGCCCTACTATTTTTTTTTAAACAGTTTTTTTTTAATTTATTCATTTATTTTTGGCTGCGTTGGGTCTTTGTTGCTGCGTGCGAGATTTCTCTAGTTGAGGCGAGCGGGGGCTATTCTTCATTGTGGTGCACGGGCTTCTTACTACGGCAGCTTCTCTTGTCGCGGAGCACAGGCTCTAGGCACGCGGGCTTCAGTACTGGTAGCACGAGGGCTCAGTAGTTGTGACTCGTGGGCTCTAGGCACGCAGGCATCAGTAGTTGTGGCACACGGTCTCAGTAATTGTGGCTCGCGGGCTCTAGAGCACAGGCTCAGTAGTTCTTGCGCATGGGCTTAGTTGCTTTGCAGCCTGTGGAATCTTCCCGGACCAGGGCTCGAACCCGTTTCCCCTGCATTGGCAGGTGGACTCTTATCCACTGTGCCACCAGGAACGTCCCAGTCTACTATTCACTATGACGTTGTTTTCTAATTAGGTGTCTTGACACAGCAGGCATTCCAGTATGAACATTTCTTTTGTTTCTTTAATGTGGCAGCAAGCTGTCTGACTTTTAGCTGCCTGATCTTTCAGAAATATTACCTGCCATATAAAATGAGGTATCACTCATAAGGCACCTAGCCCAGTGTGTGACACCTGAGGGGTCTCTGAGAATGTTCATTAAATCTTCCTGTTTATCTTGGTCTTCTGACTTCCGGTGCTTCAGTTACCCTCAGAGACAAAATATTACCTTGGTAAGGTTTATGTTTTTCTTCATCCCGGAAGAGAGTCCAGTAAATCTATAAACAGAGACTACATGGATTCTGTAAATAAAACGGCCACAATTTATTGAGTGCTTTCTATGTGCCAAGTGTTCCCACATTGCATTGCTTTTCATCCTCACAGTAACACTGTGAGGTAGACATTTTTATTCTCCCTGCTTTTTTGAGGAAGGAACCTTGCCTGAGAAGCCAAGTAGCTGAGGTTACAGGGCGGGCGAGCAAGGGAGGTGGGACGAGAGCTCGCACAGTTCTTGTCCTCAACCATCGCACACACTGCCCTCCACCCGCACCGTTTCAGTGGCCAGCGCAGTCTCGGGGACCCCGCAGGACACAGAGATGGAGAAGCCACAGCCCTGCTCTAAAGGCATTCTTCCTGGCTGAACAGAAATGTGACTGCCCTCAGGTGTGAGCGCCAACACCTCCGGGCCCGGAGAGATCCCCTTCCCACCCCCTTGCTCTGGGCGGCCCCCTTGGAGTCCCATCTGGAATGTGGAGGAAGAACTTCCTGGGGGGAGTGCACAGCTGGACCCCCTCCCTGCAAGCCCCCCCTCCAACCCCACCCCAACCTCATCCCAGAGGAGAGAACAGGAGGTGCTCCCGCCGCCCTCGGTGTCCTGGGAGCCCATTGTCTGGCTTTGCTTAGCGTGGCCTGCTTCCCTTCTAGCCCTGGGCATGTGGGCAGTGTACAAGCTAATTGGCAGGGCTGCTCCAGAGACTAAAGAGCATGGGAGCTGCCTGCTCGCTAGCGGGAGGGCGTGTTCCCAGCCAGCGCTCTGACATTTTCTGGTGCCCGGCGGGCGAGGCCACCTGCCTGAGGAAGGTGTAACAGGGAAAGGGTAAACACGGAAATTCAGGTCCTGACAGCTTGGCAGAGATTCCCCCAGAGGAGAGGACGCAGCTGAAATCCAGCTGCTCAAGATGCTTGGTCAGCAAGGAGGAGACTCGACCTGGAGAGAGAAAGGAGTTCCTAGAGGGACAGAGAGAGCTGGTCCTGTCCTCTATCCACCTGCCAGGCAGAAGGATCCTGAGCCCCCAGGTTCCTGGGAGACCACACGGCTGAAGAGAAGGCCGCTCCCAGCCACCAGCCCCCAATTCCCAGCGCTCAGCCCGCAGCCCCCAGCCCCAGGTCCCCGGCAAACACCTTACCTCACATAGACAAAAACGCCCTGGTGACGGTTGGGGCTGCTCTGCTGGAAGCAAGGCAAGGTTCCCTGACCTGGATGAAAAAAAACCAAAATCCTCACAGAGAAGAGGAGTCCTGCTGGAGAAAAGAAGTTTTGCAGAGTGGAGACTGTGGACTTTGTAGCCAGATATATCCATGTTCCAACCTCAGCGCGGCGGCAGCCTGTAGCTAACCTAGCTAACCCTCGTGCTAAGGGCTTTGAACAATATGTCATTTAATTCTCACAGCAACCCTTTAAGGGAAATTATCTTTTAATCTTTATTTTATGAGAAACTGAAGCTTAGTTCAACATCTTGCCCACGGAGATGTACCCGAGAGTACCAGTCCCGGGCCTGGAACTTGATGCTGCCTGGTGGAAGGCCATGCTCTTGACCATTAGGCCTCCCATACAAAGATGCTTTCTGTGGCGACATGATATTTGAGACAACACCTGTCCTCATGGAGAATGAGTTTCTTAGTTTCATCCTTTCTAACATGGGATTAACCATATTCATCTTTCAGGGTTTTTGTGAAAATTAGAGATAATATAAAGAGGCACATGGGAGAGTTCCTTGAGGGTTAAGGGCTAGGGAGAGTCCCCGATACCTCCCTGGGCAGAGAACTGCAGAGCCCATGCTCATCGGTGCTATTTCTTTTAAATTAAATCTCTTGCAAAAACATTACCTTAAATCAGAATGGAAAGATTTTCAAGTCAGAAGAGAACAATTGTCTCAATTCATTTCATTTTTATATTGTCCAAATTAAGATCATACGTATTATATTTTTCTCATTAAAATTGTAATACATGTTGATGCATTAATTATGGAAAATACAGAAACTGTAAAAAAGAAAATAAGAAAAATCTTTACTTCCCACTATTCAGAGATGACTACTGTTAAGATGTTTTTTCTTTATTTTTGGTATTTCGTTTATATATATATTTTTTTAAAAAATAGAATTGGTATCGTATTGCATGCTACTGTACTATATCCCACACTTAAAATGCAATGTATCATGAACACTACCATGACACCAAATAATTCTAAAAATATATGAGAATGAATAGTTGCTTTCCAATTTTCTTTACAAAGTGGCTCATTACTTTTGTAATGGAAAAACGTTATGCTTAAAAGAACTCATTGTGTTAAAAAATATATTTCTGAGAGGGGTGTGTTGCTTTGCCCAACAGGTGTAGTGTCCTATGTTTATTCTCACTCAGGCCAAGTGGAGGGTGATATTCTCCCAGCATAACCATGACATGTGAAGTGGAGCTAGGGATAGTTGATTTTGTGAGGATTAAATGAGATCAGGTATGCAATGTCCCCAGGAGAGTGTGGGCCATGATGAGTGCTCAGTAATGATAGAATTGTGTCAGTCAATGACAATGCAAGGAGAACAAGGTGGGCATTCACTGGGGTGCCCTGGAGATTTGGAGGGCAGCCCTGCCAGTGATGTGCTGGAGTCAGCTCTTATATGCTCTCAAAAGCCAATTGTTAAATACTCAGGAAATTTTCAGCCTGGTGGTAAAAGTTATAAAACCATTGGTTGGTTGAAATCTGTCACAAGGGGAGCATTTACACCACAGAAATTGGAAATCAGCAAAAGCTACAAATCAGGGTTATTTGTTTGTTTCTTTCCTTATGTATGTATTTTAGCAGCACACCACTGGTAGGGACAACACAAAGACAAGCTTTGCTGCTTCTCAAAGTGGTGGAGCCCTGAAGAAAATGCTTCTGAGGGCTCGTGTAGCATTAGTCGATTTTGCAAAAATGGAAAGGGATTAACATGAGCTGAGATCCTGGTCTGATTTCTCTTGCTTTAACTGCAAGGAGGAATAGGGAAGCTTAAGCAATGGGGAATCAAAAGGGCAAACCAGAAGAGCTTTGTTTATGCTCCTAAAACAGAAATAACTGGATTAGAGGATTAAAGTGCAGGAGATGGGGACACTTGTCAACTGGAGTGACAAGGACCTATTAGTGTAAGTGAATAAGAAGCTCACAGTTGGATAGAAATCCTTGCCCAAGGAGAAGGCTGTGGGAAGGAGATGAAGAATGGATGCACACAGCAAGCTCTCTTCCAACATGTCACAAGGATCAGAGGCATAGGGTCTGTGTGCTGGAAGGATTCACAGATCACTGGCTCACCTCTAACCTCCTAGGAGGAGACAGGGGCTGGGAATTGAGTTAATCACCAGTTGCCAATGATTTAATCAATTGTGCATAAGTAATACAACCTCCATAAAAATCCTAAACAATGGGATCCAGGGGAATTCCCTGGCGGTCCAGTGGTTAAGCCTTGGCTTTCACTGCTGGGGCCCGGGTTCAACCCGTGGTCGGGGAACTAAGATCCCACAAGCCGTGTGGCACAGCCAAAGAAAATGGGGTTCAGAGAGTTTCTGGGTTGGAGAAGCATCCATAGGCCAGGAGGGTGATACACCCCAAACTCTGTAGGGTCAGAAGAAGCTCCTTCCAGACCTTGCCCTACATATCTCTTCATCTGGATGTTCACCTGTATCCTTTATAATAGCCTTGTAATAAACTGGTAATAGTAAGTAAACTGTTTCCCTGAGTTCTGAGAGCCATTTATTACCGGCAATTTTTCAGACCTGAGGAGGAAGGGGTCATGGGAACCCGTGATATGTGGCCAAGTCAGATAGAAGTGCGGGTAACCTGGGGACCTACTAGTTGTGACTAGCATTTGAAGCAGTGGAATGGGGGGAGTCTGGTGGGACTGAGCCCTTGACCTCTGGGGTCTGCACTCACTCCAGGAAGTTAGTGTCAGAATTGAATTAAATCGGAGGATACCTTGTTGGTCTCTACAGAGAACTGGAGAATTGCTTGGTGTGGAAAACCCACACATTTGGCATCAGAAATGTTATGTGTCGAAACAGATCCTCAAGCATGAATGCTGTTTTTATCATTTGTGTGTGTGTGTATGTATATATATGCATTATATACATGTATATAATATAATACAATAAAGCTAGTTTCATTTGGGAAGGGAAATCCCAACAAAAGCTCACATTGAGCGCTTACTGTGCAAGAAGAATTCTGAAAGAAAAGTCAGAAGGTGCCGAGAAGTGATGGCTCTTATCACGTAAATAACCACGTGAATTTGAGCAAATCATTTCATGTCTCTGGGCTCCAATTTCTCACATAAAATGGAGTTTTCCGCAAATGATCTCTGAGGTTCCTTTCCGTTCCAGGATTTGATGTATTGTTAGCTGTGAGAAAGTCAGCATGAGGTACAGAGGGGGGCCATAGGCTGTAGAATCAGACAGCACTGGGTTCAATACCAAGGCTGTCGTTACTGCACATCTTTGGGCTAAAGAGTTAAACTCTCAAAAAATGAGGTTCCTCGTTTGAGAAATGGGAAAATAAAAATTATATTATAAAATCATAAGAATTGACTGGAAAATAAACATAAAGGACTAAGCATACATACCAGCATTGTTTTTTGAATCTAATGCGAATTAAGAGACAAGTTACTTTAATAAGCAAATTAAAATAATGGACTCCATATTATTTTCAAAGCTCTGCTTTGTCATCTTAAGGTGAAACAGTTTAAAAACAGGATATGAAATTCAATGGGGGAAAATCAGCAAGCGATGAAACAGCAGAATATCTTTGCAGTTTTTTTCAGAGAATTCATTTCTAAACAGTTTACCAGTGGAACTTTTCTATTTTGGAGAGATTTGTCCAAGTTCACACAAACAGGTACTGCTGAATGAAACATTCCTGGGTTTCAGCAATATTGAGAGGTTACATTTTCTTCCCTGTGCTAATGCATCACATTTTTCATAAAATTGAAAGAAAAAAAAGTTATGAGCAGAATTTCATCAACCAGAACATTTTAGAAATGCAGAACCTGGGCTTTTGATTTTACACCACAAATCAAATAAAATGCAGGAAACCATTTTTTCCCCATCCTGATGCCATCATTTTGTACCTGCAGGGCCACATCTTGCCCTGGGAGGAGAGCTACTTCATTTCTTAGCAATTGTAACATTTTCTCTGAGGAATTCCAGTTGCTGCTGAGAACCAGCCTGTCCGAGAATATCCTTCAATGTTAAGTCAGTGATTCAATCAGAATCTGAAATATTCTCACAGAAAAAAATCAGTTAGAAAGTTGCCTCATGCAGACTCAATATTGGACCTTCAACTTCATTGTATCATTAAAGAAACAATTCTTTAAAAACTAAACACATTGCATAAATAGGCTTGAACTGGCCAAGAATCATGTTTTGAGTAAAGACCAAGAAGGAAAATAAACAAACAAGGTGGAAGAATTTGGAATGTGATTTTTTTTTTCATGGCATAAATTTATACTCTTTATTATGTGCAGAAGACAGGAAAGTGTTGTCTGGGCCAGGATGACTCTCACCAGGTACCAGCACGAGGTGTGAAAAAGCAACATTCCTTCTACCCGGGAAGAGAGCTGCTCTGAATGCAGCAGGACAATTTTTTCCCGCTGAAGAACTGTGTCTTAGGACTGTCTGTATTGAATTTGCTGTAGTGGAATTTGGTTCTCAGCAACGAATTTCTTCTCCATCAGTGTCTTCTTTGTCTTGTACTCTGTTTTTAATTTGACCACCAGCATTTGGCATTGAATGAAAAGCCCCAAACTCACTCAACTGGAGGGTCACTGCATAGAAGAACAAATCATTGTTTGTTTTTAATTTCTTTCCTTTCCTGGCACAAATACTAAACTGAAATGATGTTGAAAGTATTGATCTGAAAAACAAAAAGAAAGAATTCAAGGGATTTGCTCCATTTAAAAAAATATGTGTCTTTACTCTGAAGTGTTAAGAGCAGTCAGGGCTGTGGGAAACCAGTTTCCAGCAGGTGACTAGGTGATAAGAAATTGTTCAGGTTCAACTTCTAATTCTGTTTTGTTCTTAATTTATAATAGTAATAGCTGATATATATCTGCCATGTCCAGTTTATAAATTGCTTTAGCATACATTAGTTACCTAATGTGATCCTCAAAGCAGCATAATGGTACAGATACCATCATTATCCCCATTTCACAGATAAGAAGACTGAGGTTCTGAGAGACTGACTTTACCCAGGTTTTTCAGTTAATGAGAGGCAGTGCTTGAAATCAGGCTTAAGTGTTCTGACTTCAAATTCCTTGTTCCTACTGTTGCCTTTTAAAGACCTAAAACTATGGGATACTTGAGCTGAAAGGGAACTTAGAGATCTGCTGGGCCACCCTTTGCCTGGTTCTACAGGATGTTAACATGTTTCCACAAAACAAAATTTGGGAAATGCCAACTTAAAGGATGTTAAGTGGATTTCTTGACCACAGAATGTCCCAGAGCCTTTATTTTGCAATGGATCTTGATGCCTTTTCTGATCTTATTTGGCGATGAATTTATTTTGGGGTCCATCTACCTAAGACCCACATTGTGTCAGGGATTTGGAAGGAGCTGTCCTCTCTTCTTTTTTACAGGAATAAATCCTCATTTGTCCTGGACTTTCTCAGAATACGCTATATTGTCACTCATATGCCACCTCAAGTCGACTTGGAAGAAAGTAGAAGAATTGAGCTTTTAATTGTTATTCAACAGATTTACCGCTGGAAACAGGAAGTAGTAACAAAGTGGCAGATTTCTGCCCTCCTGATTCTTTTCACAAACAATTATTCGTTGTGCACCAGATTCCAGGGACTGGGGGGGATCTGCATGGAAAGATGAAGAGGACAGTTCCTGCCCTTAATGTATTCCCTCACATTCTAGAACAAGGTGTAAACAAAACTAGCAAATAATGACAAACATCTGATGAAAGCTGGCACGGGATGGGAGCCAGAGAGGGTGGCATCTTGTCCTGGAGGAGATTGATGGAGGGGGTGATCTGCGCTCAAGTCCCTGCTCGTCTTCCTGGCAGGAGAAAGGCCACATCAGCCCCTTCACCTGCCCCACCTGAGGAGGGTGGTGACCGGGTACCCAACGGGCAGAAGGTGTGGATGCTCTCTGGGATCCATCCCAGCCCCAGGGCACCGGGGTCTGAGCTCTACAGCTTTCCTGACAGAAAGAAAAAAAATAGATTGAAAACGTCTCAGCTCCACATGTCCTATATTTAATTGATTTGCACACAGACTCTTCAATCACGGTATTAATATTTAATCGTCCTGTCAGGTCAGATCCTTCGCCATCAGACAGTTAAAGATGGTTTTGGACAGAGGAGGAAATGAGGTGGTGGAATGGCATGAAATGAGGAAAGTGAGACATTTGCTCAGAGGGGACTGGATCTGAGGACCAAGGAGGGTCCTGAGAAGAAGTACACCTTGCTCACTTTCTCTCTGTCACTGTTCCTCCATTACACACATCTGTAACCACTGCAGCACTTGTCCAGAAGGACACGGGGAGCCATATAAGAGCTTAGACAACAACAAGGCCTGAGGAGAAAGTAGGGGGTTTCTTCAGTAAGGAGAAGCCAAGAGTCTGGTGCCTGGGGAAGGGTCCAGAGGATGAAGCATTCACATGCAATGTTTTCTAAGTTTGTGAGAAGCCGATTGGTGTTTTGACTCTGGGCTCCACCTCAGCCCGGGTGGAACCGGGTTGTACGCACATTTCTTTGAGAAACCGGTGTCCCTCTGGGCTGTGCAGCATCACAGCAGCCGAGAAAAATGGCCCGGGAACTATTTTAGGTGAACACGCTCTCAGAGGTGGTGAATAAACGTCTCAAATGTGACTCGTTCCAAGAGGCTATTAATAGGCAGGAGATGAGAGGGATGGGAGAACTGAATGAATTTCATTCAGGTTCGGACTCTGGCTTTATCTATACCTCCTTTTTCAACACAGAAACGAGGAGGGAGAGCTTGTCTTGCAGCGTTTCCAGGGGAGCAGGGAGAAAGCGGCCACTTCCTCCTCTCCCAAGTCAAAGAGGGAAAAGCAGCGCACTCACCGCGGGCCCCAGCACCGTCCTTTCTGACCATCGCCCATGGCTTTGTTGAACACAAGCCTACCAAGTCCAGAGAGTCACAGAAAATCAAGATGAGGCAATGCCTCGATTCATATTCATATTCGCTTCGACATCGCCGTCGCCTCTCTGTGCATCTTCTGGGTTTGAAGCAGCGGTTCTCATGGGGAAAGAATTGCTGGAAGGGGACCTTTGGAAATGCCCGAGTGTATTTGGCTGTCTTAACAGTGGCCTGGGATGATCTTACCATTTAGTGGGAAAGGGCAGAGATGCTGGACAGGCTGAAACGCTCTGGCTGGTGTCCCCAACCAAGAACTGCCCCTGCCCTGCATGACTACTTGGGGCCCCTCTGTGTATTCTCAGCAGAGGATGTGTTTGGAATGGTCTGAGAGTAAACCTGAACTCCATTTTACTCATCGACATAAAGAGTATTTGTTTCATGTTTTAACGGTTGTGGAAAATCAAGGAAAGACAAGACTTTTGTTTTGTTTGGGCCTTTACCAAGAGCTGTTCATCTTTTGGAAGAATCAGATCCCTGATGGCAATGACACTTGTGGTATTTGTTACCAAAACCACATACCTGTGCTGGTCTGCGTCTGCAGCTGTCAGATTTCCGCACGGGAGGATCTGACTACTTCCTGCTGGCTCCTGATACAGTCGCACCAAACCTTTACATATTGAAACACATCTGATGTTATCCTAAGCGACTTTGGTTTTATTTTGCCTTTACATTCCATTAGGGCATTATACTGATTTTTAGAATGGTATGTAGGTGGATAATATTAATTTAATTTAAGGAACATAAAGGGGATATTATAGAATATTTGTTGTGGGGGAGGCATTGGGTCTAATCCAGGTCCTAAAACAGGGGTGAAATAACTGGGTTAGATTTTAAAACAGGACAGACTCCTGAGAGAAGAGCCAGGCAAATGGATCATCAGCCACAGGACTCTCTGACTCATGTTCTGCTCTGAGGCTCAAACGCTTCTGCAAATGTGCCTGCGAGAATCAGGCAGTTCATGGGGAAGAGTAAAGGGGCAGAAAAGCAAGAGCTCAAGGGCCATGGCAGGGGCACCAGCTCTCAGCCTCACTGGGCACCGTGGGGTCTGAGCCTGGCTGGGGCTCATGGCCTGCTGACTGTGGCCCTGCAAGATTGCAGGCATAGCGTTTCTAGATTTTCCATGCTTGCAGTGGAAGCTAGAAAGCCGGCGTGCTGGAAATTATATTAGGTGTGGTAAGCCTCCAACAAAGAGAGCCAACAATACAACAGCTCAAGGACCAGGATATTGATTTCTTTTGCAGGTCATGATCAAGGCAGGGCCACAGCCACATGTGGCTGTCAGCCAGGAGAAGAGGGATGAGGGCATGGAGGAGAGCACAAGGAGCCTCATTAAGGTCCAGACCCGGAAGCGGTGCACCTCCACTTTTACATGTTCCACTTTTACATGCCCTCTGATTGGTGGGGAAGTGTCATCTGTAGCTGGGCAACCATCGCCTGGCTGATGAACTGATGACCATCTCTGCCAGAGTACTTACTCCAAGCACTTAAACCAGTCCTCTGCAGACCATGGAGCTGAACTTGGCTCAAAGACTGCCTGTCCTGCTCTGCTGGAATTCACCATTTAGTTGTAGATTTAAGTTCCACACCAGGAAAAACCATTTAGACTAGAGGAAGAAGGAGGAAGGCAGGGGGGCCAATGTGTTTAAGTTGGTGGCGGGGTGGCATACTCAGAGCAGACACTCTTAGTGGGGACAGCTTGGAGGATGGACGGACACAGAACGCAGGTAAGGGAGGTTTTGTTCAGCTTATCTGTCTTACCTCCACCTTGCCTGACAAAGCCTTCCTAGGCCAGCCTAGGTGCTCCTATTCTGTGTGCCTGGCACAGCACCAATTATACTTATGGTTTTCCTTGCCTATTTTTGTCTTCCCATCTAGACTGCAATTATATTTTGCTCACTTTTATATCCCCAGGGTCCTGCAGAGTAATTAGTATAGTAGGTGCTCAACAAATCCTTGATGAACGACTGAAAAAATTCTATGAACAGTAGAAAACTAATGCATGCTTCTGAGTCAGTGCAAGGCACCATCACGGTGTTTCGTTAAGACTAATCTGGTTATCACGTTCAGAAGGCCAGGGCCAGCAGGACAAAGACAGACTGGGTTTCTTGGCGAAGTACTCTGTGACTGAGGGTAGAGATGTCCTGTGGGAAGCAATGGGCTTCAAAAGGCTGATGGGTTGGGGGCGTCTGCATGAGGAGTGGAGAATTAGAAACTCTGCTTCTGGATGTTTCCGTCCAAGTCTAGTCTAGTGATAACAGAGTCAGCTGCAGTACCAGTCACCAAGGCAAGGCCTGAGTGGAGGAGACAGCGGTGAGTAGCACATCCTTGAGGGTTCTATGTCCTATGAAACTGAATTAAAATAGAAACTGTAGGAGAGGCTTCCTGGATGAGGGAGCATTTATGATGGGCTTTGAGACATGAGGAAAATGAAGGTCCTGAAAAAGCATGTCAGCTTCATTAATTTGCCAAGAATCTAGTGAGTCCAATCAATATTATTATGAAAGAAAAAATAAATTATGAAATGGACAGTTAGCTATGGTTTGTACTAGTCTCTTTGGAAGAATGAATGGGAGGACAATTGGGGGTTCTTCTCAAGTTGGAAAGTTTCTGTTGCTATATCAGGTTTTGGCCACTCAAGCCCATTGAAGAAAGCTGTGATCTTTGAGGAATAAGGTTCTGCTGGATGTGAGGGGGAGGTTCTGGGAGAAGTCAGGTCACCCCTTCCCTGAGCCAGTGATCTAGGAAACACCAAGCAGGTGGCAGCCCCTGTGGTCCAGGATCGACCCAGATGCTGACCTTGCCTGTCACCCCAGCCAGCCAGCGGAAGCTTCTGCAGCCCCAGGGGCTGGCAGGCGGCCCCAGCATCCGCTGTCACATCCTCAGGGGTGTGAAAGAAAGCCATAGGTCTTCCATTGTGTGCAGGGGAGTGGGGCTGTAGGTGGGGAGCCTCAGACAGAGCCGAGACACACTTCGGGGTGGGGGCAGGCTCCACAATTAAACAAAGGCTTGGCTGTTAGAAGATCCCTCGGGGAGTGAGACTTTGGATTATTAGGCTTGGGTTAAGGAAAGGGCTTTCTCTGCAAACACAACAGATGCCTGGAAGTGACGCTGCCCACTCAAGATGTTTGTGGGAGGCAAGGCTGAAAGGCCCAGCATAGCACGTGGTCAGGGTCGCGGCGCTACTAAGCAGGTCTTGGGAGCTGAGGGTGAGGAAGGGTTGGGCCTGGTTTTAAGTCTTGGAGAAGGAGGCTCTGAATGTGGCTGGAGGTGAAGGTGAGACAGAGGACGATCATGTTGAAGGAGAACTAGAGAGAAGTCAGAAGACTTGGGTTTTAATTTCAAGTTTTACCATCTAGCGCTTGACCGTAAGTCATTTTCCTTTTTTTGGGCCCTCTTTTCTACACCTGTCCTGCTCTGGTCCAGGTTTAGTGGGGGTGGGAGTAGGGCAGATGGATAGGCTTGGGAGAGGCACAGAGTTCCACACCACTGTGAAGCGCTGATGCATCAGTGATTTCGATTTCCTTGCACTTTGTAAGCACCTGATGGATACTCAGTAAATATAACACAGCCACTGTTTCAGGCTCAGAGACCTCCCCTCCTGGAATACTATTCTCTACCAAGGTCAAGGGGGCTCCAGATAATCTAAGGGAGCAATGAGTTCCCTTCCTCCAGCTTCCAGGATAGATCAGAAATAATAAAATGTTTGGGGCTAAGAATTAAAAATCGGGATGGATCTAAAGTACTTCACCCCCAAATATCTCATTCTTTCAAAGATGATGATCCGAAAAATCAAGATTCTGAATGAGACTGAAAAATGCTCTTTGGAAGAAGATTAGATTTCTTTGCAGAATAACAGATTAAGTTTTTTTTTTTTTTAATGACTGACAACAACAAAGTTAAAATATCCAAAACTACCTCATGAATTAATCAACCAAGGAAACAGACATTTCCATTATTCAGATGTTAGCAAGACTCTAAGTGTAAATATCTCAGAAGTACTAGAAGGTCATATTTGCAACGGACTTTTAAAGGTGAATTTAGCCCAACATACACACTTTACGGGTGAAGAAACTGAGACCCAGAAAAGAGGTTACAGTAAGAAATGAAAAGTGCATATGCAAAGTTTACCTTCTCCTACGCTGAATGAGGATATGATGTCAGCGTGTCCACCCACACATGGCACCTGGCTGCCTGGGACACCTGCAAGGCTGCCGTGGGGTGACGTGTGGTTTGATTTTCCTCAGCATCTCTTCCTTTGGGAGAACACTTCTCTTATTTTCCTGGATCTGTCGGTCAAGGTGCTGTTCATCATGGGAGGACACTTGACCTGGGTTGGTCACCAGTCACAGGGATTGGTCCGGAGTGGGCATGTGATCCAAGCAGAACTCATCAAAGTCTTTTCCTGGGATTTTTATGTGGATGGATCCAAAGAAGCATGCTTCCTTGACTGCAAAGAGGAAGCTATTTATAGTAGGAGAAAATTAGGCTATTCTTGAAGGAAGAAAACCCTAGATAGACAGACTCTAGATAAATGATGATAGATAAAGATAGATAGATAGATAGATAGATACACATACACACACACACACACACACACACACACAGAAACAGAAAGAACCTGCTCCTGCACTTGCTAGTTCTTTTGCTTGAGCTTAAGTTTCTGTCACTTGCAAACAAAAAAAGTTGTGATCAATATAATAGAAACACAATGGCCCTGTGACTTTCTTTCTTTTTTTTTTGTTTTACGGTACACGGGCCTCTCACTGTTGTGGCCTCTCCCGTTGCGGAGCACAGGCTCCAGACGCGCAGGCTCAGCGGCCATGGCTCACGGGCCCAGCCGTTCCACGGCATGTGGGATCTTCCCAGACTGGGGTATGAACCTGTGTCCCCTGCATCGCAGGCGGACTCTCAACCACTGAGCCACCAGGGAAGCCCCCCTGTGACTTTTTAATGATCTAAAGCTGATAAGTTGGTGGTAGAAGGGAAAGAAATGTAAATAGAATCCCTTTCCTCACCTGGAATGTGTTCCCTGGGACTTGGTACTAGGAAGAGACTGCGGGCCTTTCCTGTTTATTTCCCCCACCCTTTGTCTATTTAAAAACATTGACAAGGGCTTCCCTGGTGGCGCAGTGGTTAGGAAACTGCCTGACAGTGCAGGAGACACTGGTTTGAGCCGTGGTCCAGGAAGATCCCACATGCCATGCAGCAACCAAGCCCATGCACCACAACTACTGAGTCTGCGCTCTAGAGCCTGCGAGCCACAACTACTGAGCCTGCATGCCGAAACTACTGAAGCTCGCATGCCCAGAGCCCGTGCTCCGCAACAATAGAAGCCACTGCAATGAGAAGCCCGCGCACCGCAATGAAGAGTAGCCCCCTCTTTCCGCAACTAGAGAAAGCCCACGCGCAGCAACGAAGACCCAACGCGGCCCAAAATAAACAAATAAATAAATTTATAAAAATAAATAAAGTCGGTCTCTCCTGCATCCTGAAATCTTGTTACTCTAACTATTTACATCAATTCAACATTTACTGAGAAAAAGGAGTACAGATTGTTCAAGGATGAGAAGAAACCAGCTCTGATTTCCTAACGATTGCAATCTAGGTGGTGGTGAGCTTTGGGTGTCAGTTCTGTGTTTCTCCCCAGGTTGCCCTACCAGCCACTGGAGTTGAGCAAGCTACCAGCACTCACAGAGCTTTTTCTCCTGCCTTCCTCACCTCAGCTTGTTGGGAGGATTGTATTAGTCCACGAGGGCTGCCAAGACAAAACACACAGCCGGGGTAGCTTAAACAACAGAAATTAATTTTCCTACAATTCTGGACGTGAGAAGTCTGAGATCATGGTGCTGGCAGGTTGGGATTCTCCTGAGGCCTTGCCTTGCAAATGGCCACCCCCTTGCTACCTCTTCACATGGTCGTCCCTCTGTGCCCATGCAACCGTGGTGTCTCCCTGTCTGTCCAAATTTCCTCTTGTTATAAGGATACCATTCAGGTTGCATTACGGTCCACCCTAATGGCCTCATTTTAACTCAGTCCCCTCTTTAAAGGCCCCATCTCCTAGTATAGTCACATTATGAGGTACTGGGGGTTAGGGCTTCCACATATCAATTTTGGGGGACACAATTCAGCCCATAACAAGAACCAAATAAAATCACGTGCAAATGCCCAGCATGATGTCTGCCAGGCACACGGTAACATCCTACAAATTTGAGTTCCCCCTCTTTCCTGCTAGTAGGATACTAAAGGTTTAGATGGAGCAAGTATAAACTCTGGCTCCTGTGGGTATAAATTGTTACTAAATAGGGATAAGGGGGATCCAAATTCATGAGCTTCTATTAATCAAAACTGGTTTGGGGATTTCATTTTTTAAAAATTAGATTTACTGAGGTATAATTTTATATCATAAAATTCACCCTTTCAAAGTGTTCAATATATGTTCAAGGAGTTCTGACAAAGGTATATAGTCAGTCGTGTAACCACCATTTACAATCAATATACAGAACATTTCTATTGCTCCAAAAAGTACCCTCAAGTCCCTTTGCCATTTCTCCCCTCTCCGAGCCCTTTGTAACCACTGATCTTTCTGTCTCTACAATTTTGACTTTTCCATTATGTCATATAAATGGTCATTTGATATTTAGTCATTTGTGATTGACTTTCACTTTCACTTAGCATAATACTTTTGAGATTCATCCATACAGCTACATGTATCAGTTTCAGTAGTTATCCATTTATCAACTTTTTTTTTTTTACCAATTTATACCAAAGTACCACAATTTGTTAAACCATTCGCCAATCGATGGGCATTTGAATGGTTTCTACTTTTCGGTGATTATGAATAGAGCTTCTATGAACATTAAGAGTACACGTCTTTTCGTGGACGTATGCTTTCCTTTCTCTTGGATAAATACCTTAGAATGGGATTGCTGGGTGCTATGATACGGGGATGCTTAACTTTTTAAAAAACTGCAGACTGGGTATGATTTTGCACCCCCATTGGCTGAGTGTTTTACACGTATTTTATCACAATCTGTGCCTTGTCTTTTCATTTTTCTTAACACTATCTTTTGAAGAGCAGGAGTTTAAAATTTTGATGAAATCAAATTTATCAATTTTTATTTTTATGATATATGATTTTTGTGTGTGTGTAGCTAAAAATCTTTATTTAATCCAAGGTCACAAAGTTTTATCTTCTATTTTTCTTCCAGGAGCTTTATAATTTTAGTTCTTGCATTTACTACTATAATCCGTTTCAAGTCAATTTTTGTATGTGGTTTGAAGTAAGGGTCAAGGTTAGTTTTAGGCATATGAATGTCCAATCACATACCAACACAATGCATTAAAAAGGCATCAAATTACCCCATCAAACTACCTTGACATCTTTGTCTAAAATCAGTTGACTATACACATGTGGGCCCACATCTGGACTCATATTATTCCATTAATCTATCTTTCTATACTGTGTGCCTAGGCTATGTGTGTGTGTCCAAATCCACATTGTCTTTATTTTTGAGGCTTAAAAATAGTCTTCAAATCAGGTAGTGTTAGTTTTCCAATTTCATTCTTCTTTTTCAAAATTGTTTCTGCTATCCTAGATCCTCTGCATTTCTATATAAACTTCAGAATCAGTTTGTGAATTTTTACACAAAAGCCTATCCGGAGTTTGATTGGGATTACTTCTATCTATAAAGGATTTCATTTTGATAAATTAGATGAGCACCATTCCTAATTTGGTCAAGCTTTGAAACAAACTTTGGTATTTTAGAAAAGTGTTCAGTTTTTAATTAGGTTGGGTGTTGATTTCGAAGCCTGCGATTCTCACCTTCTCTTCTGAGTCTAGGATGCAATGGAAAGAAGCATCACCCTGGTGACAGAAAGACCCGGGAGTGTGTTTTGTCCTTGAGAGGAAAGGCAGTTTCCTCCTTCAGGTGAACTCTGTCTCTGTCTGCGACAGGTAAAATCTCACAACTCAAACCCAAGAGAAGCTGTTTCAAGGCATTCCCAAATAACCACCCTTCCCTCCTTTGTCAAGAGCAAAGTTCATCGGATTTAGGAAAAGTGGTCTCATTCACAGCCCAAGCACAGGCCCCAGGAGGAGCGTGTTCTGGGAAGCGATTGAGGAGAGGCCCAGAAAAAGCCAGGGGAGAGGCTTTCTGGAAGCATTGCCACCCCTAGCAGGGGGTCTTCCAGATGAAATACCCAGAGTAGGGGCCATGACTGCCGCCCAGCCAGCTCCCCAGGGACTACCCTGAGAAACCCAGCCTGTCAGCAGCAGAATTGTTGCCTGTGCTTTATACTGTGAATTGATAGCAGTCTCTAAATAGACCATTCATTTTTCCTTTTAGCACAGAAGGGTCTCACAACTCCAAATACCACCAGGGGCCTGAACGTTTCAAGTCAAAACATTCCCCAAACCACAGCCCTCGGGTGAGAGGACGAGCTAGCCAAGGGTTTGGAGGAAAAACAACCACCTACCAGCCTGGAAACCACTGTGTACACAGGAGGCTGGTCGCCTTGCTCACAGAGGCTGGGAGATTGAGCATTTTCACTAGTGAGACTTAATCTGATAAAGCCACCTTTCCTACATTTCCCCTCTGCCCGAGGACCCAGTTCTGGGGCTGGAGGCTGCACGTGGGGCAGGGCCGCCCAGGGTACCTGGATGGACCTGAGCCACCCCTGCCCCGCTTCCTCCTCCCCGGTTGTGATAAAAAAAAAAGAGAGAAAGAGAGAGAGAGAGAGGGAGGGAGGGAGGGAGGGAGGAGTGAGGGAGGGAGGGAGGGAGGGAGAGAGAGAGAGAGAGAGAGAAAGAGAAAGAGAGAGAGAGAGAGAGAGAGAAGAAAAGAGAGGGTTTTGCAACAGTCCCGGTGCAGCATTTGATTCGGGGAGCAGCGGAGCGGTGTCAAACCTCTCTGCCAGGACGCAGTCAAGCAACTCCAGGAACACGAGCGCGGCGGCGCTGCAGAGACGCTGGCGCGGGTACCAGCCCACCGGGTAAAGCCGGGATCTCTGGAGCTGTGGCTCCCAGGGCCCCCGACCGCCATCCAGTAGGCAAAAGAGATCCCGGAGGTCCTAGTGGAGCCGAGCGGTCGGCGGTGCTGCCTGCCCGGCCGCTTCCTTGCGGGGTGGGGGGGGGGGGGCGGCTTCGCCAAGAGCTTTGAGATCTCTGACAGGATGAGGACGCCAAGGAGGCGTTTGGCCGCAAGATGCTGCCTGAGTCGCGGCTGCTCAGGCCGCAACGGAAGGAGAAGATGTCCTTGGAGATGTCTATTCATTCCCCTCTCGCCCTCCAGCACGGAGTCGTAGGTGCACGTGGACACGAACTTTATGCTGGTGGTGCTGGGGCGCTGCTGCCGCCGAAGATTACCCTGGAGCCGCACCGGCGGAGGAAGGCGAAGACCCAGCCCGGGGTCCGCCGCTACCAGCAGCACATGGTCCTCGGCTGCCAGTACCCGCACCCAAACCAGGTTATTCACTGGAACCTCAGGCTGGGCAAACTCCTCCTGAATGACGATCTGGAGGTGAAAATAGGGGATCTGGCCCGGCAACCAAAGGTGAATATGATGGGGAGCAGAAGAAGGAAACCCTGTCTAAATACACAGCTCTTGAGGTGCTGAGCAAGAAAGGGCACCGTTTCCTGGTGGACGGGGGGCCTATTGGGTGCATCATGTTAATATATACCTTGTCGGTGGGTAGATCACCTTTTGAGACCTCCTGCCTAAAACTGACCTACTTCTGGATCAAGAAGAATGTATGCAGGATTCCCGAGCACATCAACCCCGTGGCCACCTCCCTCTTCCAGAAGATGCCGCAGACGGGTCGCATTGCCCACCTGATCATTCATGAGCAGCTCAAGACGAGTTCTTTACTTCTGGCTACATCCCAGCCCATCTCCCATTACCTGCCCCACCATTCCATCAAGGTATTCAATCGCTCTCAGAAGCCTGGATCCCAGCAACAGGAAGCCACTCACAGTCCTAAATAAAGGCCTAGAGAACTCTATACCCAAGACTCCCTGGGGAAACTCTTTCCAGTGGTCCAGGAGACCAGAGAGTGCCACTGCACTCCCCAACCACTGCACCACCAGCTGTAGCGGCTGCAAAGCGTGAGTGCCTCCAAGTCCTCTGAGAGGGGGCTGGCGAGGCAAGAGGAGGCTGAGGATCCCTCCGGCATCCCCATCTTCTGAGTCAGCAAGTGGGGGACTATTGGGACAAGTGCAGCCTCGGGCATCAGCCATGTAGCAAAGTGTAGGGGGTGTTCTCCGATGATTGGACTCACCTCATCCTCTGGTGCCTTGGTGACAGTCTGTGGTTCACAGAGCATGGTGGTGCAGAGTTCTCCCTCGCCATGAGTTCCCATCCCAACTCCTCCATGAAGATCACTCTTCAAGTACTTCCAAAACTACATGAGTGAACACTTGCTGAAGGTGGGTACCCATGGGAAGGTGATGAACTAGTCCAGCAACCCTACCTGCCTACCTGATTCTGCAAGCACAGAACCATCACCCTGCATCCTGCAACGTCTTCCAGGACCGCAGCAAACTCGTCCTGGGCCCAGCATGGCAGCTGTGACCTACATCGACTAGAAGCCGGATTTCCACAAGTACTGCCTGAATCTCCTGGAGGAGCACAGCCGCCCCAGGAGTCTGGCAAGTCAGCTCTTCTATGCCCACCCATGGTGGACAAGCTGCTGAGCTTTCGCTCAGCCAACAATCGCCTCAGGACCTCCTCACAGCCCCTCCCCAGGACTACTGCCCGTCCTCACCCCCACCAGCCCCTTGGGCACCTATGGGTTAGCCCCCGCTGTGCTGGGTTTTCTGTGATATGTCCCCTCACTCCGACCGGGTGGCTGGAAATAGAGCTATGTCTTCCTTGCAGGTTGGAGTTGCTATTATTTTTGTACATGTTGGGGTGTAGGTTCTACGGCCTCTTCACCTTCCCTCTCAACCCCACCATATGAATTGTACAGAATACTGCCATTGAATTCGGGACTGTCTTTTTCTTGGCTTTATACACATTAAACACGTGTGAATCTTTTTAAAAAGGTGTGGGGAGCACTGATTGGCTACTAGTTGTCACGTGCACTCAGTGGCCACCTGGCTCAGCCAGTTAGCGGCAAGAATTGAGTACTCTGGAGGTGCTGTGCAGAGGTGGCTATATGGGCTATACGGGATGCCTGCTTTCATTGTCTCTTAGCCCAATAAGTCATGTAAGTAATGGTAAACAAATCCAGTGACAACGCATTAAGTCCTTCACAAAGTGCCTTTGACAAAAGACGGTCGTCTGCTGAGAGCTGTGGGACCCTCTCAGCTGACAGGGCCCTGAGAATGCTACAGTGACCCTGTCATGGGGACAGGTCTGTCAGGAATGGTCTTCGGGGAAGAGGATGGAATTTATAAGACCTCCTTTGAATGACCAGTGCCGACTCTGATGGCTCATCTAGCTGGCATATAGAAAAGCTGGAAACGCTAGCCGAAAGCTTGGGAAGGCAGAGAGGGAGAGAGAGAGAGGAAGGGAGGAAGGAGGGAAGAAAAGCAAGGAACCCCCTGTGGTAGGTGCTGCGAGAGAAGGGCTGCCTGGGGTCCCTTTCATGTGCTCACAGCAGTATATGTCCACTAGTGAGGAGTACTCCGTGGATTCGGTCCAGGAGAGACACATTTAGGGTACCTGTTTCAGCTGAAGGAAGGGAAGGCGAGAGTACACTGGAAAGAAGTTCGAGAAGCTGGCTCAATGGTGGCCCAGGCAAAGAATATGACCAGACTGAGATGACATGGCATGCTGACCCAAGGCACACATGTCAGTGGCACTATGGCCGAATGGTTATAAGCCAGGCCTCTGGGTCAGATGACCTGATCCTGGTTCTACCACATACTTCTGTGTGACCTTGGGCAAGTTACTCAATCTCTCTGAGGCTCAGTTTCCCCAACTGTAAAATGAAGGAACAGAACTTACTTTATAGGGGTTATCTGGAGGAATATGTGAGAGGACATTTAGTCTCTGTTCCATATGTGGCAGTGACTATTAAGAGGATGGATCAGTTGGGGACCAGTTGATGGCTTTGATGTCACACTTCCCCCCAATGATATGGGCTCTGCCAGTGTTTGGTAGACTCAGCTTCTGCTAAGAAGCTCATCTCATCTGGGACTTGAGGGAGGGAACTCAGCTCTGACTATGACCAAGTTTCATTATGTGAAGAGATTTGCTTACCCAGGTCTTCCTACTTATCCCGATGACTCTATTTACTTATATTTTGGAAAATCTTCAAGCTTTTTTCTTCCACTTGTGTGCTGGGGGGAGGAGGGGTGGGAATGGGGAGATGTTTATGGGCCCTGGCAGGAGTCAAAGGGGGCCCTGGGGCACCAGAATCCTACTGCATTGGCAGGGGCACAAATCCTGGCAGATCATGTCAAAGATAAAAGAGGATTTAGGGTGACGATTTAAAGCTTCCTTTTCTCCTTTTTTGGGCAAGGGCCTGGGAAGAGGGGGTGGGAACTGAAAACAGACAGAGCCTTGTTAGTGACTTGAATTTTCACATGTAGAATGACGGGGCTTTGGAAAGGAGTTTCTCCTTGTGTGCCCCTCCCATTCCACGCCATCTAACCTGATCTTTAAATTGGCGACTCCATTTGTATTCCAGTCTGATCATGGGAGACTCATATCCCGGTGGGCCCCAGCCTTGGTTTGTAGCAGACGGGAAGTGTTCAGGGGAGCCTTCAGCTGACACAAAAGGACTGTGGGGAAACCAGCCAGCATCCCTCCCTCCCGGCAGCCTCACCCCACAGCTGGGGCCCTGGGAAGCAGGGTGGTGGCAGGTCAGCCTTTACAACTGCTTTTTATTGGATCCTGTCTGTATTGGTTGTATTCAAGGCTCTCAGTCCCAGATATGAGAGCAAACCACAGGAACCCTGCGTCAGGTCAGTGACCAAGCGCCGAGCATATCAATGACCAGAACTCCGGGAACAATTGGAGCAAGTGCTTGAAATTCCAGCCGTGAGCCTGTCTGACCCACATGGGGGGATGCATATATCTTGGGTAACATCCCAGCCAGCAATTCCCAAACTCACCAGGCATTCAACCACTGCAGCCTCAATTTTAATCATTATAACACCACCCATCACCCCACTCTAGCTCTGCCCCACGGAACATCCCGGGTGTGCAAATCCTGTTCTTTTTATTCAGCTGAGATGCTGCAGGGAGGATGAGCGGCCACTGCCCTCAGTCCCTTGCAACCAGGGACCCCGCTTTTCTGGGGGTGGGATCTGCCTTCCCTGAGGTTTGTCAGTTTGGGGGGAAGGAACTCATTCCCTAGATGCTGTGTTTTACCCTGAAGGCATCTCCCAGAGCCAGGGGTGTACTGAGCACTGAGGGCAGCTGGGTGAGGAACACCACAAGGTAGGAGCAGGCTTAGGCTTCTGCCTGAGGTCAGCGATGAGGGGTAAACCTCCTGCCCAGGATGGGTGCGTTCACCAAATTCTCTTTCTTTGGAATGGCTTGAGCAAAATTGTGTCTGGACACCAGATGAACCCTTGAGGCCTTTCCCTAGCCTGAGCTCTTCAACTTCTAGGGGTTGATTCATTCTATTGTCCCATCAACAAGAGAGACTCACCTTCATGTGTCACTGGGAGTCCTCCACATTCCCCGCCTTTCCTGTCTCATTCTCACCATCGAGATTGGTAGATTTGAGTGCTTCTTTTTCTGGGCTCTCACAGCCCATTGGAGTGTGTGTACAGACCCACGCCCTACTATCCTGTAGCTCCCTGGGAGCAGGGTTTATTCTGTCCAGCTTTGTTTGCTGGTGCCCATCTCAGTGGCATG